>NW_017672505.1:0-2383 GCF_001879085.1 Nicotiana attenuata
CTCCTATTTTCTCATCTTCATGTAATATCTACATTCGAAATCCCCTACCTACCAACCATGGCAATTTCATATCACTTGCTAAGTAATACAAGTGATCCCACAATTCCAACCTCTCAATTGCTGAACATTTTGCATAAACAAATGTCATCATCATGTGCTTCCCTAGGTCATGGTGAATCACTCTCACAGTCACCTGTTGCTCAGTATCCTCCACTAATTCCCATTCCACCACTGCATCAAAGAATAACCATATTTGCCCATTAATATTTGCATAAGCCGTCTCCATATTCAACCTTCTTCTATATCTATAAATGAATCTCTTCTTTTGAAAAGATTCCATCAATGCAACTACACAAAAGTTATGCTCCCTATTCATGTTGATCACCCTAGGAAAGGCCTGCTGTGTATTCACAGACCTTATATTCCATATTAATGTCTTGATCATCATTTAGATATAGAAGTTGCCCTCCTGGGCATAATTCTTAAAGGTTGNCACTGCTAACACTGAACTTGCCTGAAGGAGTTGGCATCCAGTATGGCCTATCCCAGTATTCCTCACTACCTTCATAATGTACATTTAGCCTTATATGTTCTGCAATTTCCTTATTGAAGGTTTGATCTAGCAGCTGATCATCCCATGTTTCACCTTGCCGTAATTCTGCCACATCCTGAAGATCTTCATTGATTGGAAAGTCTTCAGGTAATACATGAAAAAGTGCACCCAATCCAGTCCAATTTTCATACCAAATATTAGTTGTTCCACTCTTCAATTCCCATAGAATCTCATGTTCTACTTCTTCCCTAGCATTAAGCATTTTTCTCCAAACATTAGACCCCCTTCTAAACTGCACCACCGTTGGTATCTCCTTCTTGCAATACTTATTCCACATGAAATTAGACCATAAATATTTTGTAGTCCTAAACCTCCACCATAGTTTAGCAAACAATGCCCTCGACACATCATGTAAGGACCTAAAACCTAGCCCCCCTTCCTCTTTAAGAAGGCAAAGATTTTGCTATGAGGCCCAATGTCTGCTTCTCCCTTCTTCCTTTGTGCTCCAAAAGAATCTAGCAAAAATCTTATGAAGATGCTCCAAGACATTTTTTGGTGGATGCAGAACTGATAACATGTGGACTGGCATACTTTGCAACACACTAGTAATGAGTGTTGCCTTTCCTCCAAATGACAGCAGCTTTCCTTTCCATGAATGCAATTTAGCCTTTACTTTCTTGATAAGATCTTCATAATATTCCTTCCTCCTTCTAGTGTAGAAAACATGACATCCTAGATATGTGAAGGGGAATTACCTTTTGCAAATCTTGTAATAGCTCCAACCGCCTGACACAATCCATTAGAAATCATTGAATACATGTAGTATGAACTCTTATCTTTGTTGATCATCTGGCCTGATATCTTCTCATAGTTACCCAACACTGCCATAATCTTACTCAAGGATGGAGGATGAGTAGAAGCAAAGATTATAGTATCATCAGCATATGCCAAGTGGTTTAAAGGATCAGACCACTTAGGCATTCCAAATCCCACAAATGACCTGTCTTCAAATAGTTTATTCAAAGACCTGGAAAGTACCTCAGCTGACAGAATGAACAATGCTGGTGATAGAGGATCCCCTTGCTTCACACCCCTTGTAGACTTAAAGAAACCTGAGGACTGCCCATTCACCAATACTGAATACCAGTTATTTGACATCAAGTTCCATACCATGTTGATGAAGTGCTCAGAAAATTCCATCTTCCTTAGTACATCCAATAAGTACTTCCATGAAACCCTATCATAAGCCTTAGCCATATCAAGCTTGATCACCATATTAGCTGGCTTTCCCCTTAACCTTATGTCAGTGACAATTTCTTGAGTCAATAAGATGTTCTCAAACATACTCCTACCCTTCACAAATCCAGATTGACTAGGAGATATTAGAGAAGGCAGAAAATTTTCCAATCTATCATGTAACACTCTAGACAAGACCTTGTTAATGAAGTTGCTCAAGCTAATAGGTCTTAAGTCAGAAAAGGTCTCAACTCTAGGTTTCTTAGGCAGCAACACTAGATTGGTGTGAGTGATGGATTTAGGCAGTGCAGCTCCTCCATAGAAGTGTAGCACCATGTTGTGTATATCAGCACCAATAACATCCCAGCATGTTTGATAAAATAGGCCAGTGAATCCATCTGGACCACTAGCACTCTCCCCACTAAGCTCAAAAACTATTGTCCTTACCTCTTTAATTGTTGGCAATCTGCTAAGTTCCAAATTCATTCCATAGTGACCATCGAAGGTACATTATGAGCAAGGAAAGTCAGATACAAAACCGTTCATTTGAGAACTGTTCTTGATAAACGTCCACTGCAGCTGTAGCCAATTGCT
>NW_017672505.1:5700-17304 GCF_001879085.1 Nicotiana attenuata
CAAGGTCAAGTCCCATTTGAGTTGCGAGGTCTACATCGTAATGGGTTACCAACTGCACGAGCTAACGAAAATACACATTCCTTACCAAAGAAATTTGGAGGAAGTTCTGGAAAGCTAATCCAAGCTATGGCAATTGGAGTCTCTTCATCAGGTGTCCACCGTGGATTCCATTTTGTACAACGCATCTGCCACATATCTGATTGAGCCTTTAAGTAAAAAGCCGGCTTTGAAAGAAGATGAACATAATCCTCCAATAATGACAATCTAATCAACACATGATTATCTTCAATCAAGTCTACTGAGCAATGACCCTTGATCTCACATTGAATTGGAATCACTTTACGTAATTCACCAATAACAGGCTTTCCATACGAAAATTTCCCAAGAACTGCAAGTTGAAGCCCTTGTTGTACGATGGATTGTTTCACTTCTTGCTTCTTCCACTTCACAACTGGTTCTCCATGCAGAAACTCAACAGGTTTCAATGGTAGCGTAGCTAGGGTTTGCACGGGGAATTAATGGTGGTAGGTTTTAGAAGTTTCAAATGATCCATGGGTTGGGGCTTGTTGCTTGTAATCGTGGATGTCTTGGCGATGGTAGGGGAAGGTTGGGGGGGCAGTGCCGCCACTGGGGGTGGCCGGCCACCGGCCGGAGTGGCCATGGGAGGGCAGCGCCGGTTCTCTTGGTGATCGCCGGTTTAGGGTTAGCTAGAGAGCGTTTTTGTGAATATGGAGGCAGGGCTTAGCCTCATGCAAGATTTGAGACAGGGCTTGGTCTCATCAACTTTGTTTTCATTACCCAAAAGTCACTTTTCTTTATTTTGTTACATAAACCTTCAACTTTATGTTTATTATTCAAAATTCACTTTTCTTTCTTTTGTTACACAAAGATTATTTACTATGCTCTAGTTATCACAATAATCACTTTGACCAGATTTTACAAATCTTTTAGCTGAAAAGTCTATTATGCCATTGACATTATAAGTTATCCCATTTATGTAATACCATTTATATTATATACTAATTTACTTTTACCCAGCTATTTTACTTATAATTAAAATAACCTTATAGTACGTTATTTATTATTTTTATAATATACTCGTACATTTAATTTTTTCCTTAACATTAATTTCAATATTACGGTGAACAAATCTCAAGTCCATGTTCTTAACCATGCTTAATGAAATATTTTTAATAAAAATTATAAAATCAAAGCTCACTGATTTATCAACCAAGTCATACTCATTAATCCAATAATAAAATACACACATTTAGCAAAATGACACATCAGATTAATACTTTCAAATAAATAATAATAATATATAAAACTTTAAAATTTTTAATATTAAACACAAATATCTCTGAATTCTTTTTAATTTTTTTATTGACTATAAAAAACTATAAACAAATATGTTTGTTGTTATTTCAAATAAATATGTCACGACCGAATGTCCCACCGTCGGGACCGTGATGGCACTTAACATTGTACTCTCTAGGCAAACCAACGTTACAGGATATCTCGCCTTTTTCTTTTACCTTTTTATAATTAAAACTTAACAAAAATAAATCAGCGGAATTAAATGCGGAAGAACACAGTTTAAAAGATTATCTTTGTACTAATAACAAAACCGTAATAAATTCCACCCAGAACTGGTGTCACAACTCACGAACAGTCTACGAATACTACAAATAATGGTTTGAACGAAAAGTTTACATCTATCTCGGAAATAGATAAAACAGAAATTAAATAGGATAGAAGGGGATGCCAGGGCCTGCGGACACCTGCAGGACTACCTTGGGTCTCCAGGAAGCAGTGATAGCAACCAACCACATGATCAGCCACTAGCTCCAAAATCTGCACAGAAAGTGCAGAGTGTATTATCAGTACAACCGACCCCATGTACTGGTAAGTGCCGAGCCTAACCTCGACAAAGTAGTGACGAGGCTACGGCTAGGCATACAACCTATACAACCTGCAACAGTTTATACTAAACAGAAAGGAAATACAGAATGTAATAAAGCAATAACTGGCATTAAATAAACTCGGAACCCAGATGTTCTACTAGTATTCAGCTATAACCAATCCTTAAGGGTGTTTCAACATCAGAGTAATGGGCCTCAACAGAAATGGAAACATAATAACAACTGATGCGGCGCGTATCCCGATCCCAACATATAAACAACAACAGTATCAATATTCACCCTTATTCCTCCTTGTTGCGGCGTGCAACCCGATCCCACCTGTCCACCCTTATTACTCCTCAACACATATCACCCTTATTTCTCCTGTTGCGGCGCACAACCCGATCCCACTTGTCCACCCTTATTACTCCTTTGTTGCGACGTGCAACCCGATCCCACCAGACAATCACATTTCACCCTTATTCCTCCTGTTGCGGCGTGCAACCCGATTCCAATATATATGTTAGCAGCAAACACAAAAGAATAAAGACAAGAGTTTCACAAGCTAACTCAAATCCCTTAAATTACTTATACCTCAATCCACACAATGGAATATCACTACGATTATGAAACTTCACCAATAAAAACTACTCAGCGAGACCAACCAAGGTGCACCATAAGGCACCAATAAATCAATATAAGCCAACAAGGTAATAAGATGAAGCTACGAAACCAATAATACTTCAATGGGAACATCAACAGTTAACATGAAGCAATTAAATAATTCAATAAAGAGAACAACAGTTAACATGAAGCAATTAGACATGGAAACATTTATGAGCAAGTAGCAATTAAGGCAAGAAAGCAAGATATAGGGAAACGGGGAAAAGGAAATGGGCTAAACAAGTAATTTGGTGATGCATAGGTACTCGTCACCACACCTATACGCCACACACATGATATTTCACATAGCAAGCAAGTCGGGGATCCCTAGTCCCTCAAGTCAAGGTTAGACCAAACACTTACCTCAAACCAAAGGGGATTTCAAAGCTCAACAACCGCTTTGCCTCTCGATTCCACCACCAATTCACTCGTATCTAGGCATAATTAACTTAATAACATCAATAAACGCTAAAGAAACCAATTTCAATACACAATTATAGATTTCCCAATATTTTTCCCAAAAAGTAAAAAATAGACCACGGGCCCGCTTGGTCAGAACTCGAAGTTCGGACCAAAACCCGATTACCCATTCACCCCCGAGCTCGGATATACAATTGGTTTTGGAATCCCATCTCAATTTGAGGTCCAAATCCCCCAAATTTGAAATTCCTAAATTCTACCCAAGAACACCCAAATTTCCCATGAAAACCCTAGATTTTGAGATGAAATCATGTAGAAAGATGAAATAAATTGAAGAAAATGAGTTAGAAATCACTTACCTATGATTTGGAGAAGTTTAGGTCTTTGAAAAATCGCCCAGCGCTCTGGTTCAGAGACCTGCGATTCGGCAACTTTTCAGGTCCAGGTATTTTTCTAAGTCCCAAAACACTCCGTGGCCTACCCGAAACTCACCCGAGCCCTCGGGGCTCCAAATCAAACGTGCATGCAAGTCTAAAAACATCATACGGACTTGCTCGTGTGATCAAATCACAAAAATAACACCTAAAACTACAAATTTAACCTCAAAACTCATGATTTACTCAAGAACACTTCAAATTCACTATTTTCTCCAACATACGTCCGAATCACGTCAAATGAACTCCGACTTCCACCAAATTTCACAGATAGTACTTAAACATTATAACAAACCTGTACTGGGCCCCAGAACAAAAAATACGGGCCCGATACTAACGAGTTCAAACATTATTTCATTTCTTTATTTCCTTAAAAATCCAGCAAAATAATTTTCTTCAAAAATTAATTTCTAAGGCTAGGGACCTCGGAGTTCAATTCCGGGCATACCCCCAAGTTTCATATTTTAGTACGGACCTTCCGGGACCGTCAGAACGCGGGTCCGGGTCCGTTCACTCAAAATATTGACCAAAGTCAACTAAAAATCAAATATTAACTCTCAAAAATTATTAATTCATATATTTCCGCATAAAAGCTTTCCGGAAACGCGCTCGGACTGCGCACGCAAATCGAGAAAAAAGGAAATGAGGTTTTCAAGGCCTCGGAACCTGGATTCGGATTCTAAAATACAAGATGATCCTTTGGATCATCACAAAATAATAAATATTTTTTATCGTTTTTATATTTAAAATATGTTCATGTGTTAAATATGATTAAACAAATTGAATTCCATGAAAAAATTAAATGTATGGATATTATAAAAATAAATAAATAATTTAAAGTTATTTTAATTATAAGTAAAATACCTAGGTAAAAATATATTATACATTATATGGTGTATAATATAGAAGGTATTACATAAATGAGAGGATTTATAATGTTAAGGGCATAATAGACTTTTCAAGTAAAAGTATTATAAAATATGTGATGTTGGCTTTTATGATAAATAGAGCAAAGTAAAATAATTTTTGTGTACGTAACAAAAGAAAGAAAAATGACGTTTAAATAATGAACACAAAGTTAAAAGACTACCCATAAAATCTACTCGTTAAACTTCAGTGTGGAAGCTAAATTCTTTTGTATCTTCTTCAATCAAGGTTTTGGTTGTCTTTCTCCAACAACCTTCTCTTGAATGCATCATTTAATTGGCATTGCACTTTTGGTTCGTTGATTAAGCTTTATTGGGTTTTCAACATTAAGGTTTTAACAAGGTTTGGGCAGTTTGGTTCAATGTCACTGGTAATTAATCTGGCATATTTACGTATTCCGTATTAAAACACTGGACAGCTTATTATATCTTTTATATTTATAATCTAAGGACTTGGACAAGTGGACAACATATCAGGGTGATTGTGATCTTCTGATCTTGGGCATTTGTTGGTTACTGAGGACTACAAAATTACTAGGGGTTTATTTCTGTAGCATTGAAAAACTAATACTACTTGGAATGGTTGATCAATCAATGGATATTTTCAGTTTGTTTACATTCTATACATGGAGATATTGGGTAGCCTAATGCCTTTCAGTTTGTTGTGGAATTGTGTTATAATCAAAAGAATAGTTTTTGCAGGTAAAGTCTCATATGAATAATTATAATTTAATTTGATTACTGCTAATGAGATTAGGAGTCCGATAGCTAATCTGTTCTCTATATAAAATCTAGATATGATTCTCTGTCTTGCCTCTTGCGAACAACATTTCTATTTTTCTTTCAATTTCAAGTTTAAAATGCTTAATGGAAGGTCAAGAATTTATCCGACGCTAATCTAAATTAATCGGGCTGTGAAGTACTAGAATATAATTTGGATATCAAATGGCTGTAAAAAAAAATAAAGAAAAGAAAACCCAACAATTAGGGTAGGTTGTCCTTATCGGACCAAACCGCAGACAACTCATATGCTATTATGGCAAAGGTTTATTTCCAAAAATGGAGAGGGCGATGCTTGCTTCTTCCACTTAATCATTGCTGATATTTTAGTTGTCAAGGATAATTGACATTGTTAAATGACACACACGATAAGGAATCATTCATGGGTTGGATGCACAGTGTCATTGGATTGGAACATTTTAATTCCAATTTGGATCTAGTCAATTTTCGTGCTTTTTTTAATTTCCTATTGGATATATACCAGTATGTATTATTCATTGTACACGATGTTCGATCTCCTGAAAAAATGAAATTTCAAAGATATTCTGCTATCTGTTCTAAGCGAGGATTTATTTTGTCCAACAAATTATATTCTACTAAGTTTTTGTTACTTCTACAATTTTACTGGTTTTTACAGTTCCAATTTAATTTAATTAAAATGTATCTTTCGAACTGTTGTCAGTTAAGTTTTTCCTTTTGCTTATCACGTGTAGATTCAAAAACCTAGTTTATGCTAAATCAAAATAAATCTAAATCATATGTATATTTTACTTCACCACTATGCTTCTGGAATTTCAAATTTCTAAGGTATTCTTCTCACTCTATATATGAAATAGTTAATTTTCTGTAACAGAAAACATAAACAGGAAAATAGTTAATTTTCTGTAACAGAAAACATAAACAGGAAACAATAGTAGTAAAGCAGAAATGTAAATAATCAGAAACAGAATCTGAAAATATATTTCGGAATAAAATCGAGCACATTGAATGCACAATGTGTCCTTAAGGAAATTATTTCCCTCAAGTACCCGAGGTATTGAAATATTATTCTCCCAGGATAGATCGATTTAACTCACCAGAGTATCGGTACCAAAAAGGCGGTGAACTGCGAACCACTTAATGACTGTAATGTTAGGTGTTTGCCATAATTTTCTTACCATATTTGATTTTTCTATTTGTTGAAGGAAAGGGCAACATGTTTACCTTAATTGGGTTTTCCTTCTTGTAGAAGGAAATTACAAATCTTCCATATTTGGCTAGTCCCTTTTCTTGTAGGAAAAGGTTTGGAGTTCTATAAATTGAAGATCCGTCCTTCTCATTCAGTAGCATCCACAATGTAGCCATATGGGGCTTGAGAGTCTTATTTAGGGGGAGAACTTTACTGGACAAGTGTTAGTGTGTCACTTGTGTTTGCCTCTTCGTGAGGTTGTTCTCTCGATATTTTGTACTCTCTTTTATTATAGTGGATTGCTCATCTCCGCCGTGGACGTAGGTTAGTTGACCGAACCACGTTAAATTTTTGTGTCTCTTTTGGTATATTTCTCTTTGTTGTTGGATTTATCGTCGCTCAAGTTTTGCTTTGCTAGCTTCCGCATGACACCTGATTTTTTGGTCCTAACAAGTGGTATCAGAGCAAGGTTCAAGACAGGTTCATGTTGGCGGGTTCAGTTCTAGCTGCAACATATTTGACGAGAATCGTGATTTTTGTCTGAGAAATTTGACCGGAGTGCTATGCACGTTGAGACAAACTTTGTGGCGGAGATTTGGAGATGCGACATGTTGAAGGCTATGTGAAGAAGGTGGATCAAGTTTATTTTGTCAGAAAATTCAGGCCAAGGGGGAGAATTGTTAGGTGTTTGTCATAATTTTCTTACCATATTTGGTTTTCCTATTTGTTGAAGGAAAGGGAAACATGTTTACCTTAATTGGGTTTTCCTTCTTGTAGAATGAAATTACAAATCTTCCATATTTGGCTAGTCTCTTTTCTTGTAGGAAAAGGTTTGGAGTTTTATAAATTGAAGATCCTTCCTTCTCATTCAGTAGCATCTATAATGTAGGCATAGGGGGCTTGAGAGTCTTGTCTAGGGGGAGAACTTTACGGGACAAGTGTTAGTGTGTCACTTGTGTTTGCCTCTTCGTGAGGTTGTTCTCTCGATATTTTGTACTCTCTTTTTTTATAGTGTATTGCTCATCTCCACCGTGGACGTTGGTTAATTGACCAAACCACGTTAAATATTTGTGTCTCTTTTGGTATATTTCTCTTTGTTGTTGGATTTATCGTCACTCAAGTATTGCTTTGCTAGCTTCCGCATGACACATGATTTTTCAGTCCTAACATGTAAATCACACTGGAATTTGTTTGTACAGATGAAAAAGAAGTTCAGAAATTTTCGTAAGGATCAAGGCATATTTATAGCCATTTTCTGGCACTGTTCCTGAAAAGTTTGCAACCTTTCAGAAACAGCCATTTAAAATAATTCGGGAAAAGAAATTGACCGAGTCGTGTCGCGTGCGGGTCCTGGGTTATTCCGGGTTGACTTTTTGATAATTAATTAAATTAAATGATTAAAAAAATTGTCCAAAAAGATTAATTAATCAATCGATCTTTGACCGAAGCCGAAGCTGAGCGACCGACGACGGCGACAGCGCGAGGCTTACCTTCTTTCTGTAACGACCCGACCGGTCGTTTTGAGATCTAGCGCGTCGTTCGGCAGTTTGAGGCCATGAGCAGCTTCACTTCAGACATTATGACTTGTATGCATGGTCGGAATTGAATTCCGGGAAGTTCGGAGTAGATTTGGAAAGAAAATTCTCATTTCAAAAGCTTGAAGTTGGAAGAATTTACTAAGATTGGATTTTTGAGTAAACGACCTCGGAATCGGGATATGAAGGTTCCAGCAGGTTCGTATGGTAATTTTGGACTTGGGCGTATGTCCGGACCGGGTTTTAGATGACCCGGGAGCATTTTGGCGCCTATTGTGGAAGTTAGCATTTTGGAAGAATTTCATAAGTTTGGGTTGAAGTGCATTTTAGTGTTATCAATGTCCGTTTGGGATTCTGAGTCTAGGAATAGCTCCGTATGGTGATTCTGGTGTTGGGAGCGCGATCGGAAGTGGATTTGAAGGTCCGTAGGTCATTTTGGAGTCATTTGGCGAAAGTTAGAAATTTGAAGGTTTTTGAGAAGTTTGACCGAAGGTAGACATTTTAATATCGGGGTCGGATTCCGATTCTGGAAGTTGGAGTAGGCCCGTAATCTAGAATATGACTTGTATGCAAAATTTGAGGTCAATCGGACGTGATTTGATAGGTTCGGCATCGAATGTAGAAGTTTGAAGTTCTAAAGTTCATAAAGCTCGAATTGGGGTGTGATTGGTGATTTCGGCGTTGTTTGATGGGATGTAAGGCCCCGAGCAGGTCCACATTATGGTTTGGGACTGGTTCGTATGATTGGTTGGGGGCCTCGGGTGGTTTCCGGATAGTTAACGGATCAAACATGGAATTTGAAGATGGGAGGAAGCAGCTGCGCTCTGGTGTAACCCCACCTGCGAGGCTTGGGCCGCAGGTGCGGAGCCGCAGAAGCGGCCTTGGTGCCGCATAAGCGGAAGTGGCTGGGCTAGGTTGGGACCGCCGATGCGGTCGTCACGCCGCAAAAGCAGGACCGCACCTGCGGAAGGAGAAGCGCAGAAGCGGAAATGAAGGGGCTTGGTAAAGGACCGCAGATGCGGTAATGGGGACGCACCTGCGAAACCGCAGAAGCAGTCAAGTGACTGCAGGTGCGAAAATGCTGGAGGCAATGAGGTTCTTTAAATCGGGGGTTGGGTTTATTTCAGCCCCATTTCTTCCATTGGAGCCAATTTTGGAGCAACTTTGAGGTGCCATTTTCACCACCAAGCATGAGGTAAGTGGTTTATGCTAGTTTTGAGTTAAATACATGATTTGTATATAGATTTAAACATAGAAATTAGTGGAAAACTTGGGGTTTGAGGGAAAACCTAGAAAATTGGTATTCTTGAATTTTAACCACGATTTTGGACATGGAATTGGGAGTAAATTATATATTTGAGTTCGTGAGGTTGTGGGCAAACTTTATCTTCGAAAAATTTCGGAATCCGGGCATGTGGGCCCGAGAGCGATTTTGTCAAATTTTCGATCAGGGTTTTAAATTGTTATAAATTTGATTATTATGAGTAATTGAACATATATTAATGGGTTTACATAATTATTGGCTAGTTTTGGAGCGTGTGCATCGATTTGAGTCTTCGGAAGGGCGTGGAATGCCGGTTATGGAACTTCGGAGCGAGGTGAGTCTTCTTTCTAACCTTGTAAGAGGGAATTATCCCCATAGGTGAAATAATCTGATTTGTGCTCCTATTTGTGGGGGCTATGTACGCACGAGGTGACGAGAGTTCGTGCATAGCTACTATTATACCTATGTCCGGGTACTTTTTAGGCTTACATCATGCCTTGATTGATATTATTGTTAATTTAAGTTTATTGTTTGTTTGAGAAGAAACAAGATTAAGGTTGCGTAATTATTGGGTTGAAAGAAATTTGAATTCAGGAATTTGAGATTTTAAGAGTTTCCATTAAACTTCGTGTTTTTGAAAGGAAAGGACAAATAACTTAATAACCTAAGAAATCTATAA
This sequence comes from Nicotiana attenuata, assembly GCF_001879085.1. NCBI lineage: Eukaryota > Viridiplantae > Streptophyta > Magnoliopsida > Solanales > Solanaceae > Nicotiana > Nicotiana attenuata. Next base: position 15,471 of record NW_017672505.1, read on the forward strand.
TTGACCCCGTTGCATGTATGATTCGTGAGCGGGGAAGTCCCTTAAATTATATTTGACCGTGTCGCACGTATGATTCGCGAGCGGGGTACTATCTTTTACCACTCTCATGGGAGCGGGCCGATCGCCTTGGTAGGTTAATAGATGCATCTATGGTTCACGCTGTTCGACCCTCGGCAGTGCACAATTTACTTTTATGTTGGATTGGGCCGTACGCCTCGGCATTTCCTATATATATATATATATATATATATATAGTCACGACCCCAATCCCGATCGTGATGGCGCCCAACACTAATGCTAGGCAAGCCCGACCAATTTAAATACTCTCAACCCAAATACGCAATCCGTTAACAAATAATACGATTAAAATAGCAAATATCAAGGTTCCAATCCGAAACTAAATAAAATAGTATGAAAAATAATAACGAATATCCCAACATTCCCCAATAGATCTGGAGTCACGAGTCTAGATCCTCTAGATGTAACAGAGTAATATATCCATAGTAATAAAGAAGTCTTAGGATTGGAGAAGACAAATAAAATAAAGGGAGGAGTCGGGTCCTGCGGACGTCAGGCAGCTACCTCAACAACTCCTGAAAATAACTTCACGAAAAACAGCAAACAGCTCCACTAAGTCTCCGGAGCACCTGAATCTGCACACATGGTGCAGGGAGTAAAGTGAGTAACTTCCAACTCAGTGGTAATAAGAGTAAATAATAATGAAGGCAAGAAATCACGTAAGAGCACTCCATCATGCTATATAGGACAGTACAACCCTTTTTAGAAAACAGTAAGACCGTGAAAAATCCTTTTACAAAATATCTGGCTCAGTTTAAAAACTCTTGGAAAATATCCTTTTACACAACAGTCCAAGCAAATGAAATGCGTATTCAGATAATGCAAGTCCGCACAATAAGTCAGCCCCTCGGGACAGCACTCCACTAACATTTAACACCAGGGCGTCTGGTAAACAGTGCAAAAAGTAGCATGAATGCCAATGAAATGAGAGTGCTGAATGTCATGACACGTAGTACAAACAGGAACCGATACATGAATGCAATGCAATGCACATGACCGCTGCAGCGCGCAGCCCGATCCATTTGGGTACCCGCGCTCACTGTGGGGGTTCAGACTCCGGAGGGGCTCCTACAGCCCAAGCGCAACATCATCATAGTATCGCTGCGGCGTGCAGTCCAATCCATCCTCAGTCCAGAACATGCAAATGAGCCACTCGGGCAATGTCAAGTAATAGCTTTCAACTCAAAATATCAGAAAAATGCAATTTAAGTCTTTAAACTTTAACAATATGACTGCACATTTCAAAACAGGGTTTAACTCAGGACTAAAATCATTTAATATGCTAAGTGTCATGAAAACAGTGATAATAATCCCTAAAGGATTCAAATAATCGGCACGAAGCCCAAAACATGGCAATCAACCCAAATCACGATAGCATCAAGTAGGTTTCAGTCAATTATGCAGTAAAATCAACAACCGGGACGGACCAAGTCGCAATCCCCAACGGTGCTCTACCCCACGCTCATACCTGGCGTGGAAGTCACCACAATACAGCACTATGATGTGCAAATCCGGGGTTTCAAACCCTCAGGATATCATTTACAAGTATTACTCACCTCGAACTGGTGAAATCTCTAGCTCTCGACGCCTTTGCCCCTCAAACCGGCCTTCATGCGCGTCGAGTCTAACCAAAATCAGAGCGAATACATTACAATATGCCAAGGGAACATACCCAATCGAAACAACCAAGAATTAGCAGAAATCTCGAGACTAGCAAAACCCAAGCCCCGGTCCCGCTCTCGAAAAACTTACGAAA
>NW_017672505.1:20231-23533 GCF_001879085.1 Nicotiana attenuata
AACCCAACACTGAGACAATCAGCCTACAATCCAATATCATATCCAAAAATTTGGCATACCAAGCAAAGAAAGATCCACTCGGACCTCTAATTCCCAATAACCGCTAGACGGTGCCGATACACACGATTTACAACAACTGCATAGCCTGAACACGAGAACTCCTAGTCTCCAACTCCATATAGCACACAAATCACTATACCTGATCCCAAATTGCGCCGTACGAATACATATCACACCTCAAGTACCCAATCATCCCACGAAAGGTATTCTAAAGTTTCCCTGTGCCATCAAACAAACTCAGATATCAACAGTCGATCCCAAATGCCGCAACACTACCGAAGTATTATCAGTTTACATCACATTGCCCTTTTACTGGAACATATACCCCCGTCGAATCACTATGGTTGGCAATACCATTTTCCTTAATCATTTGAAGATCGATTCTTCAATCACCTGCAGCTGCCCGTGCTGCATAAGAATTTAATGACTTTCCATTATGAACAGAACCGTAACCTTACACACACAAATCCCAATCCTCCACCACATATCGCATATACCATACCACACTAGTATAACATGAGAACTCCATCTCCCTTCCTAGCCACAAACATCTACGTACTCCACTAGTCAAGAACTCTCCATCAATCCCATCAAGAAGAGAAATCATTACACATTCCATGCTTCGCATGCCCATAGGCAATTTATACGTCTCTAAACCACAGTAAAACTTATCAAGAACTCTCCCCCAATTCCATTGCACAAGCTAAACTGCCAGGACTGAATCCTTCTACCCGAACCAAGCTAAGCAAGCTGTCAAAACTCAAGAGCCTTGCTGCACAACACCGGTAAAAGCTCATTACCTCGAACACATACGAAGAATTAATCATATCTTTACCATACCGATTCGGTCTACTATCAAGCTATTCCATCTATCTAATTCCCCTTTTTATTCATCATCCACTTGATATTTCTTCCTCGTAGCATCACAATGCCTCAATCCAGGCTTACCACACGAGACTCGCACATAAGACCACACTGTCTAAGACCCCACTGAATACTCTCTCAATTGTTTCCCAGAAATACCACACTCCCGAATGCTTTACTCTGAAGAACTTTCTGCGAGTCTAAATTCGCTTCCTTTACTTTCCAGGTACCGACACATAGGATCCCATGATCAACATAAAAATACCACAAGTCTTGACATTTTCTATTGAAACACTGTCTTTAGTCACATGCACCACCTTAAAACACCTGAGTGCTACATGTAGATTCTTGAACACATTAAAACCATTCTCGAGAGTTATTCTCTCTTATTCATCTGCAAATTACCTGATTTAACGAACAGATCGTGCTTTATTGACACTCCGATACCGTAAAATGAGACTCTCATCCCAATACAACCAAGCAACTTCCTGCTCTATGCACCGAGCATTCTTTACCAACAACAACTCTAGACATTCCGAAATTATCATACCCTATGGGACATAATATAGCCTTTGTCGAAATTTTGCTTCACTCGCCCATCCTCGGCTTAATTTCTGCAACTAGAACCGATTTGCCAGCATACCTCGAGACGTAACCAACATATCACATAACCATGCAATCAGCTAATCAACAACAACCTCCCCAACTTGGCTCGAAGCCATATATCAAGACACACTTAACAACTCATAACACTTTTACTCTAATGATGCCACAATGTCATAGTGAGATTAAACTCAAATCATCTACAAGTTTGTGAAAACACAGATCATCTAGTACTGTAATCCCCTACAAATCTCGCATTCATCCCCACATCAATTGAGTCCACCCTCTAGAGCGACCCGAATTTATCAACTTTTAACTCGTACTTTTCAATTACACATGAGATCTTCTAATAATACACATAAGAATCGTACCACTTAAGAACACTCTGCAGGAGATAATCCACCTGCTCCACCTCAATTTAGTATTTCAGCACACCTTCCACCATCACATACGTTACGCAGTCAATTTAGTCTTCCTGCGTCTGAACTCATACCGCCACATGTAATGCACTTTACTTACCAACTAGGAGACACGAAAATATTCTTCACGCACCCTTAATTCGGGCTACACATCAATCACAATAGGAATCGAACACTTAACAGTTCATCTATTATCCAACAGACCTCTTCGTCACTACCGAGTCATATAGGTACATCTCACAATTCTAACATACTCAGCACATGGATATCCAACCGCCATTTCGGCTAATAAGGACATTACCGAACATAAAGTTCAAAACACTTGCTCACACAATCAGCACCTCAGTGCTCAAGCCATAGGCAAAGATCCGGCCTCAAGTCCTCCAGACTGGCCCAACATACTCATGAAGATTACATCTCGCCCCTCGATCGGGAATCACAAACCATCAAGGCACATATAATACTGAGCGCTCACGTGCGCATACAGACGTGTGGAAGGAATTTCAAGAGTTATATCTCAAGCTGAATCAAGTACGCACGATAAGAATTCCAAGAATGGGAAGTTTTCCTAAAGGTTCTGCAGCCTCTCGAGGATAAGTACAGACGTCTCCGTACCGATCCACGAGACTCTACTAAACCGGCTCATGACTCGCGAGACCAAGTAACCTAGGCTTTGATACCAACTTGTCACGACCCAATTTCCATACCCGGTCGTGATGGCGCCTCTCGTGAAGACAAGGCCAGCCAACTAACCCAATCCGTTTCTTTAACAATTATTAAACATAAATGTATAGATAAATATAGCTTAACGACAATAATAACCAGTATGTACAACCCAACACAACCCGACCGGGGTGTCACAAGTCACGAGCATCTAAAGGAAACCTGAACACAACTACAGGGCCAATAATAATATATAAGGAAAAATCCTGGAAATCAAAAGACAACATCCGGTGCCACGAACGCTGGCGGTCACCTTGCTCAGCTACAATAGCCCTACCTTCAATCAGCTAATAACCCGCTACTGGGTGAACAATACCTGCAACTGCACGCGAGGTGCAGGGAGTAAGTGAGTACTTCCAACTCAGTGGTAATAAGAGTAATAATAACTGAGAGGCAAGAAATCACGTAAGAGCCCTCCATCATGCTATATAGGACAGTACAACTCTTTGAGAAAATAGTAAAACCGTGAAATCCTTTAGAAAATCTATCTGGGCTCAGTTACAAACCTCTTTTGAAAATATCTTTTTCAACAGTTAAGCAAATGAATGCGAAACAGATAGTGCAAGTCAGCACGTAAGTCAGCCCCTCGGGCACAGCACTCCATTAACAAATAACACCAGGGTATCTGGTAAA
>NW_017672505.1:25498-94792 GCF_001879085.1 Nicotiana attenuata
GTCCGGTTGACTTTTCCAACTTAAGCCTTCCTTAAAGAGACTAAGTGTCTCATTTCTTATCAAAACCAATCCAAATCAACTCTAACACACCACATACCGATAACGAAACATAAAGAAGCATAAAATGGGAGAAACGAAGCAGTAACACATGAGACGACGGGTCGGGTCGTCACAATATATATATATATATATATATATATATATATATATATATATATATATATATACACACACACACACACTATTCTCATGGAATCGTGCGTGACATTTGGCTAGTAGCCTGTGAACCTGGGAGATTTTTCCCTGTTTTGAATTATGACAACCTCTTTATGGAAATTCTCCATATCTATATATGTGCTCCAGTTACGGAGGGAACTTGCTAGCTGAAAACTTCAGTAATATAAAGAAGAGGGGGGATGTTACTATGTGTTTTATACATGCTTATTTCATATAATTGCCCTGTGTCATACTTGTTCTCTACATTATTGGTATATTACTATTGGACCACTAGCAAGTGTCGAAGTCGACCTCTCATCTCTACTTCTTCGAGATTAGATGGGATACTTACTGAGTACACGTTGTTTTTGTACTCATGCTACACTTGCTGTGCATTTTTGTTGCACAGGAACATGTACCTCTAGCGGCCTAATGGGCGTAACAGCATGGATGTTACAGAGACTAGTGTGACCTGTATCTCTCGAGGCGACCCGCAGCCAGCATAGTCTCTTTCAGCGTATAGTATTTACTTTCTGTCCAAATTTTTATTCCGGACAGTTATTCTACTTTATATAATTTCGTAGTTATTGTTCATGTACTTGTGACACCGGGTTCTAGGATGATTATGGGATTATTTAAAGTTAAGCTATTAAAGACATCATTATTTATTCAGTAAAATTCTTTACTTATTGTTTAATGTATAAAGGAAACGATTTCAAAGATATCAAAACAAGAAATTACTAGTTAATTGGTGTTGGCTTGCCTGACAATGGTGTCCGGCTCCATCACGACCTTTAATAGAATTTGGGTCGTGACAATATGGTATCAGAGCACTAGGTTCCCTTAGGTCTCACGAGTCATGAGCAAGTCTAGTAGAGTCTCGTGGATTGGTATAGAGACGTCTGTACTTATCCTCGAGAGGCTACAGGGCTGTTAGGAGCACTTCCCTTCTTGACTCCTCATCGTGCGATTTGATTCCCTTTGAGGCTTATGCCTTTGTTTCTTTCCTACTCAATCTTATGCGACGCGAAGCGCTTATTATAAATTGGGAATTTGAGGAATTTTAATGGTACTACAGATGTGGTGCGGGATGTTTCCCCCTGCATAGTTGATTAGACTATTGTCGTCGCCGTGTGGAAGGATATTCCGTCGTTTCAGCTCAGTAGCTGTACTTTTGAGGACTTCGAGGTTATGCACAGGTTGCTCTGATGCTTATGAACGGTTATCGTGCAGTATTGATGAAAGGGTGGAATGCTTGCCTATGTGTTGGGGCAGTGAATGACTTGAGAGGAGGTTTACTGAGTGTATGATTCAGAGATCCAGTATCTTATATATCCGACGGAGGAAAGGCAATCGAACTATAAATGATCAGGTTTGCGTTGATAGAGTAACGAGACTTGGTGTTTTCAAGTGTGGTGGAATTTTTATCTACGACGTGGTGTTGTCGTCCTCGATTGTATGTGTTAAGTTTGCCGGTGTTATGATCTTCTATAATTCGCCTTTGGAGCAGGATATTGTGAGGTAGTATTGAAGAAACGACTGTCAGAGATCGCCATGTGCGGTGGTTCAGGATTGAATCGGTGTTGCTAATGTCGACGGCTCGGGAAAGATGATCTTCGAAAAGGTTTAAAGTAGTAGCGATATGTTGGTGCAAGTGCTACAGAGATAGATATTGATTTAAGGCAACAACTGGGCGGAAAAGGACGAGGAAGGACATGTGGGAAGTGTCTTGTGGTGATAAAACTCCTAGAAGGCCAAGTGAGGGGGACAAGAGTTGAGTAGTTGCTTAAAGGAGTGAGTTTGACCAAAGTGGGAGAGTAGCAGAGTAGCATATAGGATCAGTGGCAGGATAACTACACTCGGAGAAAAAGTCTAGAGTGAATTGGGATTCAGGGTGGTCAGTGACTGGGTTTTCGGACTTGTCTTGAATATCGGCCATTATACGGCGGGAGATTTGATACAACGGAAAGGAGTTGCTTGATGTGAAGAAGGATACAACATGATTTTGAATTGGAAGATATTGTCGTGTATTTAGTTGATGTCCATGAGAAGAGAAAGGACTAGTGTAGTTGGTGAAGGAGCATGGGCTCAGAATGGGATATTGATGTCGTAGTGATTGTACCCGTGCAGCAATGTTGGAAAATGTCGGCGTGTAATTTACACAGGTGGGTTATCTCCTGTGAGTAGGATAGCGGTCACATGGTGTTGACGAAGCTTAGGCGAAGAATTCTACCGGCAATACGGTAAGAGGTCGGATAGTTGTATGAGGTCAGTGATTCAGAGTGTTCATGAAAGGTCAGACAGAAGGATTTAAAGGGATTTGGCGAGTTGATGGTGCAAGATCATGTCAATGATGAAGAAAGAATCTTGATGGGTTCCGGAGTTGTGTAATGGTGGCTTCAAGCTAAGTGAGAGAGCCCCACCACCTACGATTGGGTTACATAGTTATCTTCTTGTGAGGTTTCGGGTTCTTCGCGTATTGGTAAGTTATTTCGGCTAAGGGAAAGGAACATAAGTGGTAATTTGAGCAAAGAAATTGATAAAGGCGTGCTATAGTTGGCCTTATTGACTCATGATCAGGCTTTGGGAAGCGATTCAGTCGGGTGCTTCATTGAGATGGGTGTTCATGTGCCAGATGAGCCTCGGGGTTGATTATATTCGGGACCAAGCCAGGGTGGGTGACTCTCAACAACGGTCCTAGTGAATTCAAAGGTAAAAAATGCGGTGCCTAAGGATTCAAGGCCGCAGTATGGTTAAGAATCGAGATTTTGTAGCAGATTATATAAGAGGCTCGGAATGATCTATGATGTTTTTGACTTGCAGTGTAGCATCGGGAGGAAAAAGAGAAAAGGACTTCGGATTCACAGAGGGATTATCAGAATGGACGCATCAATTGAAGATGCGAATGTGCGTGCAAGGAGGGTATGAAACGGTTCATGGGTTTGGAGACAATGTAGTCTTATGGAATGGGGTCACTCAAGATGAGTGCGGATTTAGGTTGGTGATGTAAGGAATGGAGCTAATATTATCTCTAAGGCAAGTTAAGGATGAATTAGAATAAGTTAGATTGGTCAGCCATGGTTGAATTGGCATAGTAGTGGCGATACGTGCGAGGCTCGACGACTACCATAATTGATTATATTGGAAGTATTCAAGTATTATGGCCTGTCCTGTGTAGGCTGATCACAGAGGGGTTATGGTGGTTTAGACCACTATTTGAGGATTTGAATGTTCTACGGTTATGAGGAGTTACTTGCGTATTGCTATGGTTCTCTTGGAATGAGTTAAGTAAGAGGTTTCTGTATGATGAAATGTATACTCTATTAGTGGTTCAACAGTTACGGTGAAATTCTTATACTGTCGCATATTGGCATGCTAGGTGCAGTGAGCGGTATGAAAATTGAAAATGAGGAACCAAGGTTGCGGTTCAGTGTTGATAAGGATGTCACGAGCTCGGATAAGCAGGGAAGGAATTTGAATATTAGAGTAAGCTGGGATTGTTTCCAGCATCACCTGAGACCAGTGTTTTGTGAAAGAGGCTTTGCAGCCTGGTTATGGATTCTCGATTTGCTTTATAGAGTTAGTGCGGCTGGTGGTATTGAAAATGAGGAACCAAGGTTGTGGTATAGAGTTAGTGCGGCTTGTAATCTGGAGCAGAAGGTCGTGGGAGCGTGTCTCACGGGGAGATTGTATAAGTGTGCCATGTAGTCACTTGATTGATCGGGAATTTAAAACAAGTATGAAGATTGTGGTGATATCGCTAATTTGAGTATTATGCCTGAAGGGCACTCGGTTTATTGGGATGTGGACTGTGGAGGTTTACTCCGATTATGATGGTTGTTCTTGTGAGTTATAGGAAAAAGGGGTATTTAGGGACCCTTGAAAGGTTATTTGCCTAGTACGGTGCAATCAGAATTGGCTTGAGGTCTGTGGATGGATTTGAATATGAACATGGGCTCTATATCAGGTCAGATGTGTTCATTTCGGCAAGCGCTTCTTATGAAGGAGTATTCGGACGTTTGATGCTATTACATCATCGGCTATTTCATGTAATGCTATATTGCGCCGTGTGAGTTGTGAAACGGCTTAATAAATTTCTTATGTATTTAGGTTCCGCGTAGCGATGGTGTTATATGAACATGATGGCTCTTGTGATTTTGATTATATATAGCACCTCAGTTGCGCTTGAGTTTTGTAGCTTATGACGCCATCTGTCTCCCCAAGGATGGTATTATGCACTTAGCGTGCTTGCAACCGATATTCGGTATTTAGTAATGATGAGCAATTTAGCTCGGTTTGTATCTCCTTATGTGAGTCCTATGTTGTTTGGATCGGTTGCACGCCGCAACAGTATGAGATGAGTACAGTTTTCTATATTCTAATTTTTGCGTATTTTGTTCCCATTTTCTGAGGAAAGTTCGTATTAGTTGCGTGGGTTTAGTAGTCCCTTCCCGAGTTCGTTTCCCTTATGTATCACGTTCAAGTTTGTGGCCTATCGGCACATTTTGGCATCATATGAGACTTTTGGTCAGGTCTGGGGTGACTTATTGCCTGATCAGTTCATACTGGGTGAGGCAAGATTATTGGATATAGGATCAGTGCAATCGGATTATATGAAGCATATTAAAGAGCAAATACCATTATTTGGTTCAGAAGGAGGTAATGATTCTTGTCATGAGAATAGACTCAACGGTTGGTCGACTCGGCAGTGGTTATGAATTTCTACACGTCTCTTCCGTTGTGGCGGTATTGTAAGAGTTGGATCAAGACTTATACATGTCATGAGGTGCATGGTGAGCATTAGATTCAGGGAATGTTGGTTGTTATGATCAGAGAATGTTATTATGGTCCTGTGAATGATGTGGTGCATGGTGAGAATCCAGCAAAAATATGCAGTCGTGTTCTAGTACATCGCGTAGTGATTGATACGGCGTTCATATATTGGAAGCAGGACTGGCAGAGAATTTCGGGTGTTGGAACTGGGTTCTAAGCTTATTGGTTTGAATAAAAGAGAATATCTTTAGATTTGATCGAGCTAATGTGCTCAACTGAGTTGTGGTAACATGGGTAGGTGCACGAGGTGTTAAACAGTGATTTTGGACAACTCCAGTGCAGTTCTCAGCACGTTCGAAGACGAACATATGTTTAAGTGGGAGAGAATGTAACGACCCTACCGATCGTTTTGAGCTCTAAAGCATCGATCGGCAGTTTGAGGCCATGAGCAGCTTCACTTCAGGCATTATGACTTGTACGCATGGTCGGAATTGAATTCCGGGAAGTTCAGAGTTGATTTGGAAAGAAAATTCTCATTTCAAAAGCTTGAAGTTGGAAGAATTTACTAAGATTGGATTTTTAAGTAAATGACTTCGGAATCGGGATTTGAAGGTTCCAGCAGGTTCATATGATAATTTTGTACTTGGGCGTATGTCCGGACTGTGTTTTGGATGACTCGGGAGCGTTTCGGCGCCTATTGTGGAAGTTAGCACTTTGGAAGAATTTCATAAGTTTGGATTGAAGTGCATTTCAGTGTTATCGACGTCCGTTTGGGATTTCGAGCCTAGGAATAGCTCCGTATGGTGATTCTGGTGTTGGGAGCACAATCGAAAGTGGATTTGGAGGTCCGTAGTTCATTTTGGAGTCATTTGGCGAAAGTTAGAAATTTGAAGGTTTTTGAGAAGTTTGACGGAAGGTGGACTTATTAATATCGGGGCCGGATTCCGATTCTGGAAGTTGGAGTAGGTCTGTAAGTGGTCAATCGGACGTGATTTGATAGGTTTCGGCATCGAATGTAAAAGTTTGAAGTTCTAAAGTTCATAAAGCTCGAATTGGGGTGTGATTCGTGATTTTAGCGTTGTTTGATGGATTTGAGGCCTCGAGCAGGTCCGCATTATGGTTTGGGACTGATTGGTATGATTGGTCGAGGGCCTCGGGTGGATTCCGGATGGTTAACAGATCAAACTTGGAATTTGAAGAAGGGAGGAAGCAGCTGCCTTCTGGTGTAACCGCACCTGCGAGGCTTGGGCCGCAGGTGCGGAGCCGCAGAAGTGGAAGTGGCTGGGCTAGGCTGGGACCACAGATGCAGTTATCATGCCGCAAAAAGCGGGACCGCACCTGCGGAAGGAGAAGCGCAGAAGCGGAAATAAGGGGGCTTGGTGAAGGACCGCAGATGCGGTAGTGGGGACGCACCTGCGGAACCGCAGAAGCGGTCAAGTGACCGCAGGTGCGGAAATGCTGGAGGCAGTGAGGTTCTTTAAATCGGGGGTCGGGTTCATTTCAACCCCATTTCTTCAATCGGAGCCGATTTTGGAGAACTTTGAGGTGCCATTTTCACCACCAAGCATGAGGTAAGTGGTTATGCTAGTTTTGAGTTAAATACATTATTTGTATATAGATTTGAACATAGAAATTAGTGGAAAACTTGGGGTTTGAGGGAAAACCTAGAAAATTGGTATTCTTGGATTTTAACCACGATTTTGGACATGGAATTGGGAGTAAATTATATATTTGAGTTCTTGAGGTTGTGGGCAAACTTTATCTTCGAAAAATTTCAAAATCCGAGCACGTGGCCTGAGAGCGATTTGGTCAACTTTTCAATCGGGGTTTGAAATTGTTATAAATTGGATTATTATGAGTAATTGAACATATATTAATGGGTTTACATAATTATTGGCTAGTTTTGGAGCGTGTGCATCGATTTGAGTCTTCGGAAGGGCGTGGAATGCCGGTTATGGAACTTTGGAGCGAGGTGAGTCTCCTTTCTAACCTTGTAAGAGGGAATTGTCCCCATAGGTGAAATAATTGAATTTGTGCTCTTATTTGTGGGGGCTACGTACGCACGAGGTGACGAGAGTCCGTGCGTAGCTACTATTATACCTATGTCTGGGTAGTTTTAGGCTTACATCGTGCCTTGGTTGATATTGTTGTTAATTTAAGTTTATTGTTTGTTTGAGAAGAAACAAGATTAAGGTTGCGTAATAATTGGGTTGAAAGAAATTTTAATTGAGGAATTTGATATTTTAAGAGTTTCCATTAAACTTCGTGTTTTTGAAAGTAAAGGACAAATATCTTAATAACCTAAGAAATCTATAATTGACCTCGTCGCATGTATGATTCGCGAGCGGGGAAGTGCCTTAAATTATATTTGATCGTGTCGCACGTATGATTCGCGAGCGGGGTATTATCTTTTTACTACTCTCATGGGAGCGGGCCGATCGCCTCTGCAGGTTAATAGATGCATCTATGGTTCGCGCCGTTCGACCATCGGCAGTGCACAATTTACTTTTATGTTGGATCGGGCCGTACGTCTCGGCATTTCCTATATATATATATATATATATATATATATATATATATATATATATATATATATATATATATGGCTAGTAGCCTGTGAACCTGGGGGATTTTTCCCTGTTTTGAATTATGACAACTTCTTTAAGGAAACTCTCCATATCTATATATGTGCTCCAGTTACGGAGGGAACTTGCTAGCTGAAAACTTGAGTAAAATAAAGAAGAAGGGGGATGTTACTATGTGTTTTATACATGCTTATTTCATATAATTGCCCTGTCTCATAGTTGTTCACTACTTTATTGGTATATTACTATTGGACCACTAGTAAGTGTCGAAGTCGACCTCTCGTCTCTACTTCTTCGAGATTAGACGGGATACATACTGGGTACACGTTTTTTACTCATGCTACACTTGCTGAGCATTTTTGTTGCACAGGCACATGTACCTCTAGCGGCCTAATGGCGTAGCAGCATAGATGATACGAAGACTAGTGTGAGCTGTATCTCTCGAGGCGACCCGCAGCCGACATAGTCTCTTTCAGCGTATGGTATTTACTTTCTGTCCAAATTTTATTCCGGACAGTTATTGTACTTTGTATGATTTCCTAGTGATTGCTCATGTACTTGGGACACCGGGTTCTGGGATGATTATGGGATTGTTTAATGTTAAGCAGTTAAAGACATCATTATTTATTCAGTGAAATTCATTACTTATTGTTTAATGTATAAAGGAAACGATTTCAAAAATATCAAAACAAGAAATTATTAGTTAATTGGTGTTGGCTTACCTGACAATGGTGTCCGGCGCCATCACGACCTTTAATGGAATTCGGGTCGTGACACTTTCCAATCTATTTAACACCAAGGAAGTGCTTTTTCAATATAAGCACATTCCCTTTTCTTTGCACCACCAATGAGGGACAATTGCTCTTTCCAAAGCATAAGGGAACTCACTTTCCCTTCATATTTCTTCCCTCCATTTTCCATTCACCAACCTTCAATCCCAACAATCCCCCACATGAATGGGGAATGACTATAAGACAAAGGATTGCACAAACGAGTGTGTGATTGACAAGCAATGATTAATTGCATTTGGATAAGTAGGTTTCCCTTTGAACTTTCCGTAGTGAACTTATATCGGATATACTCGGTCAATCGCTAGATCTGATATATTTGAACTATCGAGCTTTGTTGTATACCTAGACAACATAAGTCACACAATAAACCCCTAACCATCTATGGTTCTCACGGTTGTGTTCGTTTCAGCCATGAACACCGCCTGATTTCATGAGTGCTTAGAGAATGGGCCTTTACTTTCATTCCCTTGAAGCGGCTTACACTTCACACTCACATAGGTGATTTCTAAACGTATAGTCCTATAACACACTATCTGGTCATTTTCTGCCAGACTTAGCAAATCATTAAGAAGCTTTAAGCTTTATTGACTCGTCAAAAAGCCTTAATGCTTTGCCTTGATTTCTGAACATTGTCTTCATCACGAGAATGAATTGAGTAATTTGACAATGTTGAACCGTCATTCATAACATTGTTTGATCTCTTTGAACCTAGCTCTTGGGATCTTCGGTTTGCTTGGTAGAGTTAGCGCCACGATGACTTGCCCTAGGCCTTAACTCCATTCCCTTCGATGATCTTTCAACTGCCTCTCTAGATAGGCCTTTTGTAAGTGGATCCGACACCTTATCTCTTGACTTCACGTAGTCAACTTGATAACACCATTAGAGAGTAGTTGTCTAATCGTATTGAGTCTCCCTCGTATGTGACGAGATTTTTTCGTTATACACAACGCTCCATGTCCTACCTATTGCTGCTTGACTATCACAATGTATACATATAGGTGCCAAAGGTTTGGGCCAAAATGGAATATCTTCCAAGAAATTTCGGATCCATTCAACGTCTTCATCGGCCTTGTCTAAAGCTATGAATTCAGATTCTATCGTAGAACGGGCGATGCACGTCTGTTTGGATGATTTCCAAGGCACTGTTCCAGTATGTTTTAAAAGGCGGGGGCGTGAGGCGAGGCGTAGGCCCTGAGACATGGGGCGGAAGTCCCACGAATCTTTAAATTTTATTAATTTCAAGAATTTTAAGATAGTATAATATAAAAAATAATTATAAAAATTACGTTAAAACTACAAAATTATACAAATAATATATTTAAAAATATTTATAAATTATAATTCAACTATGAATAATACGAAAAGTATGACATATATCATAATATGCAAATTATCTGCAACGTCGTTACAACTCAAACATCAAAAGTAATGTATTCGATACGAAATCTTATATGTATCTCTTAAGGAGTAATGATTCTTTAAAGAATTTCGATATTATAATTCGATATTTTCTTAAAATACTCCTTTTATTTAATATGCTTTGTATTTGAAAGAGAATTTATATAAAAACATAATTCACAATTTAAATGTGATTCTCAAGCGTCGTTCATTTTTAAGTTTCAACAAGTTCATAAAGTGACACATAATTCACCATACAATACCATGATAACTAATTATTTGTAAATAGTTACTAATACTGAGCTATTAAATTAATGAGTATTGTATCTCATAAACGGAAAAAAAATATTTAGGAAAAACATTATTAAAAAAAATATGGACTATTATATAATGAAGACACAACAAAAGTTAATAAATAAATACTTTTTAAATGAAAGATTTATTTAAAATTGTGTACGGCTAAAATAGGAGATGTAACGACCCGACTGATCGTTTTGCTTTTTAGAACCCCGTTCACTTAAATAAAACCTTTCGCGCTTGCTTTAACTAATTTACGACATGCGGGGATGGTTGATTTGGGATTTGGAAGAGTTTGGGTTGAAATATGCTCATTTGACTCCTTAGGATTTTCTTAAAAGGCTAAGTTTGACTTTGGTCAACATTTTGAGCAAACGGACCCCGATTCGCGTTTGACGGTCCCGGAGGGTCCGCAAGAAAATATGGGACCTGGGCGTATGCCCGGAGTCAAATTCTGAGGTCCCTAGCCCGAGTAATGAATTTTTATTAGAAATTGTCAAACTGAAATTTTACGGATTTAAAGAAACTAATTAATGATTGATCACGTTGGTATTGGGCTCGTATGTTGGTTCCGAAGCCCAGTACAGGTCCAATATAACATTTAAGACTTGCCCGCAAAATTTGGTGTCAATCCGAGTAGTTTAAGGGCGTTTCGGCTAGTTAGAGGAAAATTAAGAACTTGAAGTTCATAAGTTTGGCTCAATTGGTTTTAGGGGGTGATTCTTAGATTTAGCGTTGTTTCGGGCGTTCCAAAGGTTCGAGTAGGTCCGTTTCATGATTTCAGACTTGTCGGTATGTTCGGGCGGGGCCCGGGAGCCCCGAGCGTCAATTGGACGAGGCTCGAGTGAAGTTGGAATTTTTGAGAAGTGCTGAAGCATCTGCTTCTGTCATAACCGCACCTGCGGTTGGTCGACCGCAGGTGCGAGACCGCAGAAGCGGTCAACCTATCGCAGATGCGGCCCAGGGTAGGCCAGGCCAAAACCGCAGAAGCGGCTCCCAAGCCGCAGAAGCGGCTTCTACACCGCAGAAGCGGTCGCAGCCCACTTGGCCGGTTCCGTAGGTGCGTCCGATTTCTCGCAGAAGCAGGACCGCAGATGCGGTCCCTTGACCGTAGATGCGGAAATCGCTGAAGTAGTGAGCTTTATTTAATACGGGTTCTAAATCATTTTTGCCACTTTTCACTCCTCCATTGGCGATTTTGGGAGCTTTTGAGAGAAGACTTTCACCTAGCATCTTGAGGTAAGTTTATCCCACCTATTCTTAGTTTAATACTTGTGTCTTAGGTAGATTAAACACTAGAATTTAGGTTAAATCAAGGGGTTAGAGCAAAACCTAGGGTTTTAACAAAAGTTAGATTAAACTACGAAATTTGTTATGAAATGGATTAGAAATCATATATTATTGATCCTTAGGTTATAGAGAACAACTTCCTTCGAAAAATCTCGGAATCCGAGCACGTGGGCCCGAGGTCGGATTTTAGAAAACTTGTGTTAATGATTGGAAATTGCTTAAATAGCTAGAATTCGATCTTGTGAGCTTATATTGACTAGTTCCTACCTCCTTTAACTAGTTTGGGATCGTTCGGCTCCGAATTGAGGGTTTGGGATCGTTCTTGGTATTGGAAGTGCACTTTGGAGCAAGGTGAATCTCCTTTCTAACCTTGTAAGAGGGAATTGTCCCCATAGGTGTAATAATTGAGTAATTTGCTACTAAATGCGGGGCTACGTACGCACTAGTGACGAGAGTCCGTGCGTAGCTACTATTATGTTAATTGTCCGGGTAGTCTAGGACTCGTACCATGCTATATTTGTGAATGTCTCTATATTTTCTTGCTAATGTGACACCAGGTCTTGGCACACACGTTAGTAGACTACTATTTTGGGGTTGTATAACTATTTTTGGCACATTACTGTTCATTCCTGGTTTGACTTTAACTTAATGAATTGCTGCACTTATTTTGGTAAAAGTAAAAATGAGTACTTATTACATTTCCGCGTTGGCTTGCCTGACAACGGTGTTGGACACCATCACGATCTATTTTGGAAATGGGTCGTGACAGGAGAGTCCAATTTTACGATCATTGTAACGCTCCATAGCCCGTCTCCAGAATGCTCGAGGAACAGCTCGAGGTTCGACCCCAAGGGTTCCCTATGCTCGACCTTGGGACAGAGCAAATCGGTAGCCATGTCGGATAAGCGGGAAATTCCCAAAGCACGTGGTTAGAGCTGACCAGGTCTACAAAAGTAGTACAAGTCCATACCGTAGCATTAAATGGCTGTACCAACCGTGTATCTTTGTAATAAATGGCTGTACCAGCCGCATATCTTTGTAATAAATCTCCCTGTACTATGTTGGGATTCCCCCTCCTATAAAAAGGAGACCCTTGTCATTTCTTGCGCACATGATATTGAATACAAGAACAAGAACATTCTCTGCTCTCTAACTTAAACATTCTCTATTGTCTCTCCTTTGATTTTATTGCTTACATTTATTGCGTTCTATTAACTTTTCTTCATTTATTGTTCATCATTGATCATAAAGAGCCACCATCAAGGCTCTCAGAACTGTTAGTCCTCCTTCGATCATCCCCGATCGAGCTCATCAGCTCGACCTTGAGGCCCAACTTAGGCTAGCTCGAGGCCCCGATTCACGGTCATTCGGTTTGCATCATACACTGTGTTTAAGCTCTTATCTCGTCTTTCTAACTCACACTTAGCATCCATCGCCTAACAACTAGCATTAAAATAAATCACATATTTTTAGAACCACAAAATCAAATTTAATTGTAATTACCATTTTCAAGGTAAAAAGTTTGGCCCACCGTGGGGTTAAAAATAATAGTGATTATTTTCGTGCTGGTTTACTGAAAAACGCAAATTATTCTTCACACTTTTTCTTGTCCAAGAATCTTTGATTTCAGGTCAAAATGTCTAACTCAGTGAATGCACGTGAAAACAACGGTCCTGAGGACCATGGAGAGAATGGTGTAGCTCTTCCAAGTGCTGGTGTACCACTGCGAAACCCTGAGGACGCACCAGAACCAATTCCCGTAGATGTGGGCTCACGCAATGCCCAACACGTCGATATAAGCTCCCACACTAACAATAGTATACGCCAAGAAAACCAACAAGAAGTTCAAAGAACTCCAGCTCGGGAGGAACAAGAGGTTAGCCTTCACGTTATATTTGAGATGTTGCAGGCACAACAGTTGACGATTGCTCAACTACAAAGCCATCAAAAAACTCCAAGCACAGCGGCACCGGAAACGGCTCCTCAAGCCAAACAGGTACCGGAAAGATCGAGCAACAACGGGTCAGCAGCCGACCCTGCTATTATAAAGATGCTCGAGGACCTCACAAAGAAGATAGAAGCTAACGACAAAAAGGTGGAGACCTACAATTCAAGGGTCGATCAGATACCGGGTGCACCCCCGATTCTGAAGGGTGTAGATTCAAAGAAATTCGTACAAAGGCCATTCCCATCGAGTGCTGCTCCAAAACCCATCCCGAAGAAATTCAGAATGCCCGATCTCCCAAAGTACAACGGAATCTCAGACCCCAACGAGCACATCACTGCCTACACTTGTGCTGTGAATGGAAATGACCTGAAGGACGACAAGATTGAATCCGTCCTGTTGAAAAAATTCGGAGAAACACTTTCAAATGGGGCCATGATGTGGTATCACAACCTATCCCCGGACTCGATAGACTCATTTGCCATGCTGGTAGATTCGTTTATAAAGGCACATGCCGGTGCCATCAAGGTTGCTACAAGGAAATCCGATGTCTTCAAAATCAAATATAGAGAAAACGAGATACTACAGGAGTTTGTATCTCGTTTTCAAATGGAGCGCATGGAGTTACCGCCAGTCTCCGATGACTGGGCAGTGCAGGCCTTCACCCAAGGCTTGAACGAACGAAGCTCGATAGCTTCGAAGCAGCTAAAGCAGAACTTGGTTGAGTATCCCGCCGTGACTTGGGCGGATGTCCACAAGCGGTATCAGTCAAAGATTAGGGTCGAGGATGACCAACTAGGAGCCCCCTCGGGCTCAGTATATCCTAGCAGGCTCCTGGCAAAGGAACCAAGGCCAAATAGGGAAAGGTACCGACCGTACGCTGAAGATCAAAGGAACGTCCCAAGGCGTAACGTACCCCGAAACGACCGAAGGGCAGATCGAGGTCGGAATCCTCGGGGACTCGTGAGCAGAGCCGGATTCGACAGACACGCGAGATCGACGGAGGCACCCCGATTATCCGAATACAACTTCAACATTGATGTTTCAGACATAGCATTGGCCAAAAGTAAAATGAAAGACACCAGATGGCCAAAACCTGTACTATCAGATCCGTCACAAAGGAACCCCAACCTGGTATGCGAGTTTCGCGGCACACACGGTCATAGAACCGAAGATTGCAGACAGCTCCGAGAAGAGGTAGCCCGACAAATCAGCAAAGGACACCTCCGAGAGTTCCTCAGTGACAGAGCCAAAAATCAATTTCGGGAAAGAGAGGCGAACAAGAAAAATGAAACAGAAGAGCCGCAACATGTCATCCACATGATCGTTGGAGGAATCGACATACCACAAGAACCTATTGTCAAACGAACAAAAATATCCATCACTGGGGAAACGGACTCGAGGTTACATACCTGAGGACGCCCTCACATTCAACGAAGAGGACATCGAGGCCCGGTCTCAGCCTCATAACGACGCATTGGTAATTTCTTTTCTTGTGAATACATTTCAAATTAAACGTGTCCTTGTGGATCAAGGTAGCTCGGCCAACATTATCAGGTCGAGGGTGGTGGAGCATCTCGGACTGCTCGACCAGATCGTGCCCACTTCTCGAGTCCTTAATGGATTCAACATGGCGAGCGAGACGACAAAAGGGGAGATCACCCTCCCGATCAACGTGGCCGGCACAACCCAAAATGCCAAGTTTCATGTCATCAAAGGAGACATGAGGTACAATGCCTTGCTCGGAAGGCCATGGATACACTGCATGAGAGCAGTACCATCAACCCTTCATCAAATGATAAAGTTTCCAATGAAGGACGGCATAAAAACCATATACGGTGAGCAACATGCGGCAAGAGAGATGTTAGCGCACGATGTGGCACCAGCATCGACACCTTCAACATCGGAGGAGCCAAAGGATAAGCAAATAGTGAAGCAGCAATCATAAGCTACATTCTCGGATGCACCCGAGTTAATGAGCAAAGGACCGTACCGCATCCGGAGCGAGCTGTTGAAGCATATCGAGGCTTGAAGCGCCATCACCCCTAAGGTATAACCGCCTCCCTTTTTTATTTACATCTTACACTAACCTGTGTGCAGGTGTCCGGTTAGAGAAGTCGAAGCACCTCCCAGCTCGAAGACCTTAGGTTTTAAAGCATGCGTTGCACTCTTTTCCTTCGATCGAATTTTATCCCAAGAAGGGTTTTGCCGGCAAGGTTTTTAACGAGGCAACATCTATATGCTACCTAAGGAGAACTTGACAAGTATTCAAGGTTTCTCTTCAATCAACCTCGAATACTGGGGGGCATTCTCCCGGAAGATCACCTCCCCGGAGAAATCAAGACAAGCATCAAAAGAGGGTCTCGATAGGAAAATGATGTATCGGGCCAAACGGTCAAATAAACCGTGTCAGCATAGAATAATTGAATCCTCGAGGAAGAAAACATGTATACTTATACCAAGTAATCAAATCTGTAAGACCTCAAGCAAGGCATGAATTATACTTGTACCAAGTAACCTATCTGTAAGACCTCAAGCTAGGCATGAATTATACTTGTACCAAGTAACCTATCTGTAAGACCTCAAGCCAGGCATGAATTATACTTGTGCCAAGTAACCTATCTTAGGACCTCGAGTAAGGCATGTTCAATTTTATAAGACCTTACAAAAGGCATAATCCCGATCCTAAAGTCAAGGCTATATATTTGAACTTGTAAGACCCCTAACAGGGCATACCCTCGATATAGACGCCGAGGCTATCTCACTCGGGGACTAAAAGGCTACGGCCAAACACAATGACTACGGTCATAAGGCTCCGACCAAACTAATGCGACTCAGGGATGCCCAATTGTCGCCATAAAATCATAGGCGCCAGCCTATACTAGAGGTCGTACCGACCCAAGGCGTAAGAGCCCAAGCGCCAGCCCATATCAGAGGTTGTACCGACCCAAGGCGTAAGAGCCCAAGCGCCAGCCCATACTAGAGGTTGTACCGACTCAAGGCGTGAGAGCCCAAGCGCCAGCCCATATTAGAGGCCGTGCTGACCCAACTCGTAAGAGCCTAAGAAGCCAGCTTATAATTCAAAAACCTAAGGGTCGATGAGCTCGAGTCGAAACCCGACTCGAAGACTGAGCCCGAAAGGGTTAACTAAAAGCGCCCAAGGGCAAATGCGTAAGAGCCTACGGGCCAGCCCAACAAGCCCCAGGACGGATTTGCAAACCTGAGAGTTTTCCTCGAAGCTCGATTCATCTGGATAATCATTAACAAGCGTCAAAATTCAAAACAAAAAAGAGACATACACAAGCAACGAGAAATTCTTGAAAGAGGAAAACCGAAAGACTCCTTTTTATATATATGAATTAATACAAGGCTTCATTTACAATGTTCTCAAAGAGCATAGTACGCAGGATCAGAAAGGAAAAGCCTACTCTACTTTCTCCTCGGGGACTACGGCTCTATCGACCTCTTCCTCATTATCTTCGGCATCGGATACGAGGAACATGGCGTCGAGTTCATCCGCCTTGGCCTGCTCTATCTCTTCCAAGAGATCAAAGCCCCTAGCATGGATCTCCTCGAGGGTTTCCCTCCTGGATCTGCACCGGACATATTCATTGCTTCTGCTCTCCCGATTGTAAGCCCCTCTCAACTTAGCTCGAGCATCGGCAGTGTCTTTTAAATAGACAGCTACTTTTTTATCAGCTTTAGCTCGAATCTCTTCAGCTTCAGCCCGAGCGTCCACAACCTCGGGCTTCATTTTCAAAAGGTCAGACTCGAGCCTTACAATCCTGCTCGTCTGGACCGAGCTGTTTTTGCGAGCATTCCGGAGTTGCACCTCGAGGGCAGAAACCTTAGCCAAACCATTCTTCTTGGCCGCAACTTGGGCATCTATCTAAGCATTTAGCTCATTACACTCCTACTTGGCCTAACCAACTTCGCCCCAAAGGCGTTCCAGGTCCTCCGCCTTACTCTGCAACTGAAGCATCAAAATATTAATCTCCGAGGATAGAAGAGAAAACGTGCATCCCCTCGAAATAAAGGTTACTTGTCTCTCGAGGCGGTCTTCATAGTCCAGGCTTTGACTCGTCTCGTACCGAAGATATATCAACTGTTTTGCCCTTTTGTCATAGAGAAGCCTGAGGGATTTCTCCACGTCCAAGGCTTTCTGCAACCAGGCTTCCCGGTGGATCAGCTCGGACTTGAGTTTGTCAAAAGCCTATAAAAAAGAAACCCAATGAGAAAATGAAAATTCAAAACCAAAAAACCAACAAAGTCAATCAGAAATCACCACAGAACAGAGCCGTTGAGCGTCCTCAAAGGTTGAGCGTGCATCTATTGGCATGATCTCATCAGCCTAGTTGAACCGCTCTCGGCGGGGATATGACCGCCCGAGACCACACTTGACTTAGGCAGCCCCTGGCCTCGAAAATCCCTCGAAGTACCTTCGACGGGAGAAAAGGACGGCGACAGAACATCCGCATCCCTCGAAGTACCTTCGACGGGAGAAGAAGATGGTGGCAAAGGAGGAGCCACTCCTCCGAGGCCAGAAATCTCGGGTATTGCAGGCTCGGTTGCCCCGGAAGGACTCTCGGCTCGAGCCATCGATGCGTGGCCACTCTCTTCTGTTGCACCAATGTCTATACGACGGCTGATAGGTACATGATCTACCTCAACGGTTGCATCTCCTTTTTGCCTCCGGGCAGACCCTGCCTCACTGCAAATCTCCTCGCCCGCCGAGGATTCCTTGCGCTTGTTATCGCTCTTTGGACATGAAGCCGATGACCCTCTCTGAGAGAGCATGGCCTCACCTCGGAAAATTATCCAACGCCTGTAGTAAAGAGGTTAGGAAATATAGAGGGAAATATTCCTTAGAGAGAATAATCACGCGGTACTCACTGTGATGTTTTGCTTCCCATATAACCTTCGACAAATCTCGCCACTTACGCTCATCGTAGATCGAGCAAGCTGCCAGTTTCCGAGTCCAATCCGCTAGATCGGGGACCTCGTACGGTAACCACGGGACTGCTGCAGAAAGGGAAAGACAACACCGTTACAGAGTCTGCCTCCACTATGAACAAAGATGACAGAAGCACAAGTGTACCACTTACGTGTGAAATTCCATTTCTCAGGGAATTGTAGGAATTCTACGGGAATAATGTCGACAGTCCGTACTCGGACAAATTGACTTATCCACCCTCGGTCCCCGTCTCCTTCATTACTGACGGGCCGGGTGGATCGACGTCGTAGAATAATCAAGCCTCGGTAATGCAAGGGCCGATACAATCTAATGAGATGGCTGAGGGTGAACTCGAGCCCGGCTTTATCTGCAAAGAACCTTATCGTCAACACTATCCTCCAAAATGACGGGTGAACCTGTGCCGGGGTAACCTGATATCTTTTATAAAACTCGAGCACGACTCTGTCGAGAGGGCCCAATGTAAAGGGGTACGTGTATACGTTCAAAACCCCCTCTACCTCAGCCATGATGCTCTCCTCCGGGGAAGGTACCTGCAATACCGCCTTTTCTCCTCATTCGCAGTCGTTCCTAACTGCCTCAAGGTGTTCCTCTCCTATCGATGAGATGAACCTCGACGCATGCTCCCGATGGTCCTGAACATTAGGAGGTCACTCTAACGTAAAGTCCCTCCTTGAGACAAAGCATCTCGAGGTTACCTCGCCGGATGCCGGCGGTGTATCACCGATCGGGCGGGAAATAGAGGCGGAAGTCTCCTCTTCTTGGTGAACGGATTTGGGCGTAGCAGCCATAACTATGGTGAAGCAAGGGAAGAAGATGAAAACTTAGGCGAAAGCTTTGAATTAAAATAGTGAAAGAACTGATGCAAGAAAGGAGAGCTCTATAAAAAGGATAGTTGCACAAAGCAGCGGAAGCCTAAAAAAAGGAGACAGCAAATACATATATAGAGCAAGCGGGCGACTGTTCGCCTACTCTGAAGGCCAATTAATTCTGACCATGCCATTACCACTTTTGGAGAAGTGTACTGGTGGGACCACCCCGGTCACTTCGCGGTCATGTCATACTAATGACACTGTCTTGAGATGGTGCCCAATCTCGAGGTTCTCTATTATCACAAGCATGGGTTCTAAAGAGTTATCAACCTAGCCTCGAGATGGTGCCCGATCTCGAGGATCTCGGTTACTCCAAGTATTGGCTCCAAAAGGCCGACACGAAAATTCAAAGGTTAACTTTGCATAAACATTGAAAAATAAAATTTGAAGACTTAAAGCAGAGAAATCTTTTTGCATTCCCAAAAATACATTTACAGAGACTGTCTTTACAAAGCCCCCATGGGGAATCCATGCACAAAAAGAAAGAAAGGGAGAAGCAGAGATGGCGACGCGAGTCTACTCGTCACCCTCACTACTGTCTGAATCACTTTCGGAACCCTCATCCGAAGTAGTTGAAGATGCTGATTCTTCTGCCAAGGCCCTGGCTTTCTCGATCTTAAAAGAGAGCTCGACACCTTCGACTCTCGCTTCCTTGAAGGCCTACCTCCTAGCTTGCAAACGAGCACGAGCAACGGCCCAGGCCAGCTTCTGCTCGGCCTTCTCAAGTATCTCTCTAGCTCGATCGTTTGCAGTAGTGGCATCTCTCTTGTATGAAGACGCTTTTTCATCAGCCTCAGACTTGGCCATAGATAATGCAGTGGCCTCCTTCTGAGCACTTCGAAGAAGATCCTGGGTCGAGGCCAACTCTCCCCACAAAAGGTCTTCCTCCGAGGTCATGGCCTCATTCTGCCTCTTCAGCTCGAGGATCTCCGTATCCTTGGCCGCAACCTCTTCCTGAAGCCGCCCCACCAGGGCATTCCTTGCCCAATCTGCAAAAGCGAATCAAGATAGTGAGCTTCAAGTTATAAGAATAAAAAGATGAGCTCATGAATGCCGTGTTACCTGCTCAGCAAAGCTAGCCTGTTCCTGCTGCACTCTCTCCATACTCGCCCAAAGCTCACTCAACTCCTCTTCTTTTTGGGCAGAGGAAGCCTTCGACTCGCTTAGCTCCGAGGTGAGCTTCTCGAGCCCCCCCTCACAGCATGAAAGCTCATCTTGAAGCTTGGAAAAGTCGTGGTCATACAGCTTCTTGACCTACAACAAAGTAGAGAAGTTAGGAAGGCAAGAGAAAAAATTTTTGAAGCACAAATGGTATGTCGAGAATATCATCTGCTTTGGAGCCTCTCACCCTCCTCGAGAGCGACGGGGGCATCGAGATTGATGTCTACGTCGACACCAACAAAGTAGTCTTTAAACATATCGTCCTCTCCCTGAGAGGCCCCCCACATTGGCAGCGCCCGTGTCCTGGGCATCCCTTATTTCCCCCGGAGAAAATGAAGGGCCCAACTCAAAGCCGCCCACGGTATCGATTTCTCTAAGGGTTTCTTCTAGATCCCGAAAAACTTTGGATTTGGGAAGTTTTAGCCATTACAATAACAAAGTTTCTAAGGAAGAAGATGAAGAGGCAAGAACAGAGAAGGGATGAACACAGAAGGCGGTGAACTTTGCTTTGAAAAATTGAAGATATTGTAAAAGTGTGTATGACAAATAGTTGGGGTATTTATAGAAGTCGTTTGGGCAACGTTTGAGAAGCGGAAAAGTCGAACCAATAACGTTTCGTGTGCTTCTCAATGATCGTGCTGACAGCGACCTCAGTGCAGTCTTTGAGTCACGTCATTTAATGCTCTGATAGGCTGACTTCATGATGGAAATATCAAAAAGGCAAGAGTTCAGGGCCGTTTCTTATCATTTTTACTCAAAGAAACGCGGGGACTATCTGTATACGGCTAAAATCGGAGAGTCTAATTTTACGATCATTGTAACGCTCCATAGCCCATCTCCAGAATGCTCGAGGAACAGCTCGAGGTTCGACCCGGAGGGTTCCCTATGCTCGACCTCGGGATGGTGCAAATCGGTGTCTATGTCGGATGAGCGGGAAATTCCCAAAGCACGTGGTTAGAGCTGACCAGGTCTACAAGAGTAGTACAAGTCTGTACCGTAGTATTAAATGGTTGTACCGGCCGTGTATCTTTGTAATAAATGGCTGTACCAGCCGCATATCTTTGTAATAAATGCCCCTGTACTATGTTGGGATTCCCCATCCTATAAAAAGGAGACCCTTTTCATTTCTATTTCACATGATTTTGAATACAAGAACAAGAACACTCTCTGCTCTCTAACTTAAAAATTCTCTATTGTCTCTCCTTTGATTTTATTGCTTACACTTATTGCATTCTATTAACTTTTCTTCATTTATTGCTCATCATTGATCATAAAGAGCCACCATCAAGGCTCTCAGAACTGTTAGTCCTCCTTCGATCATCCCCGATCGAGCTCATCAGCTCGACCTCGAGGCCCAGCTTAGGCTAGCTCGAGGCCCCGATTCACGGTCGTTCGTTTTGCATCATACACTGTCTTTAAGCTCTTATCTCGTCTTTCTAACTCACACTTAGCATCCATCGCCTAACAACTAGCATTAAAATAAATTACGTATTTTTAGAACCACAAAATAAAATTTAATTGTAATTACCATTTTCAAGGTAAACAAAAATTTACTATATAGCAGTCTTAGTGGATAACGTGCAATAATTTTTATTTTAATTATGACATAAAATACTCTCAACTTAATGATTTATGATTAAGAAAAAAAGTAATTTTGATTAGTCAATGACATATTAAGAAAATTTGAGGATTTACAAGGTTAGTTACACACAATTGCATAAAGTTCTATTAGGCGAGCCAGTACGCTGGGCGTTGCGCGTGTCCGGGGCGTATGCCCCAACGGCCGAGGCATAAGTCTTACGAAACTAAGCCCAACACATAAGCCCAGGGGCGTTTCACAAGTGTTCCGTACCGGGGCGAGCCCCAGGCAAGCTTTAATGATCCGGTCGGTCATTTCGTGAATTATAGCCCCGTTTCCCCCATTTCTTCTTCTTTATGTGTTCCTCAGCTGTATGTCATCGTATCGTATTGGTTGGTTCGGGTCCGGAGTGGTTTCGGCGTGATATGAGACACTTATAGCCTATTTGGCCAAGCTTTTTTTGGGCCAAAAGTGCTTTTTTTGGCCAAAAGCACTTTTGGCCAAAAATTAAGGTGTTTGGCCAAGCTTTTGGAAGGAAAAAACGTGCTTTTGAGGAAAAGCAGAAGCAGTTTTGGAGAAGCAGAAAAAAGTAGCTTCTCTCCAAAAGCACTTTTCTGAGAAGCACTTTTGAGAAAAATACACTTAGAAGCAGTTTTCAAAAGCTTGGCCAGACACTAATTACTGCTCAAAAGTGCTCTTCTGATTAATTAGCCAAACACAAACTACTTCTCACCCAAAGCACTTTTTTAAAAAGTACTTTTGAGAAAAGCACTTCTCAAAATAAGCTGATTTTAGAAGCTTGGCCAAACGGGCTATTAGTCTCCTATTTGGAAGCTTAAGTTGGAAAAGCTAACCGGATGTTGACTTATGAGTAAACAATCTCGGATGTGAATTCTGATGGTTCGGTTAGCTCCGCTGGGCGATTTTGGACTTGGGAGCGCGTTCGGAATGTGATTTGAAAGTCTGTGGTAGAATTAGGCTTGAATTGGCGAAATTGGAAATTTGGCGATTTCCAATAGGCAATGGAAATTTTAATATCGGGGTCAGAATGGAACGCCAGAAGTTGGAGTAGGTATGTAGTGTCAATTCTAACGTGTGTGCAAAATTTCAGGTCATTCGGAGGTGATTTAGTAGGTTTTGGCGTCGTTTGCAAAATTCGGAAGTTTAGAAGTTCTTAGGCTTGAATCCGAGGGTAATTAGGTGTTTTGATGTTGTTTTGAGTGTTCCGAAGGTTGGACTAAGTTCGTATGTTGTTATATGAATTGTTGGTATTTTTGGTAGAGGTCCCGAGGGCCTCGGGTTGATTTCGGGTGGTTGACGGAACAAGGATGGAATTTGAGAAATGCTGAAGATTTCACTCAGCTGTCATAACCACACCTGCATAGTGGGGACCGCAGGTTCGGGCCCGCCGAAGCGGAAAGGAACCGTGATGAGTGGTGATTTTACCACTCATTCTAGCCTCTTTTCCTTAGCTTTTATGTCCTTTTAATTATAAAATGAGGTTGTTTATGGTGGTTATTATTAGATTTTCAGGTACATGATGCTACGAGGTGATTTGAGTTGAATTGAAGCGGAATTGAGCTAAAAAGAGTGAAACAGTGCAAAACTCCCAGTGATTCCGCTTCTGCGGAAGTTTGCTCGCAGACGCGACCCCATTTCTGCATAAACACAAACGCTTCTGCGGTTCAGGCATGGATTGAGAAATTCCGCTTCTACGGAGGACAAAGCGCAGAAGCGATCACGCTTCTGCGAAGATCGAACCGCTTTTGCGAAATTGGCTGAGAATGGAGAAACCGCTTCTGCGGTTATTGTATCGCTTCAGCGATGTCGCTTCCGCGACTTTGGCATCGCTTCTGTGGAGCTTTGCAGGATTTCGATTTTCGCTTCTGCGATGAGATCTCCGCTTATGCGGAGCTGCACCTGCGATGGTTCTTCCGCAGGTGCGGAAATCGAGCATCAGACCTGGGGCAGATTGGACATTTCATAATTTCTCATCCCAAATCTTTTTTATACTCATCCAAGCAGATCTTTGGCATATCTTTGGCTTATTTTCAGTTCATAGAGTTAGAGAGAACAAGTATTGAAGCTAGGGTTTTGCACACACACTTGGGTTTTGAAGATTGAAGCTTGTGGTTAAGATTTCTTACCCATTTATGTTTACTTCTTCATTTCCTTGCTTTGTATTGAATATTTAAGTGTGTAGTATTTATTTCCAACACTTGAATCTTGTTTATGGAAATATTCATATTTAAAGTGTGGATTAAATACCTTGTTGTGCTTATGTATTGAATGATTTTTATTCTTTTATGAAGTGAGTTATTGTTATTTTAATTATTCTTGTTCTTTAATGTTTCCAAAGGGATTAGCTAACCCTAGGACTCGCCCATTAACTCCGAATTAATTTTGGAAAAGATAATTTGGGGTTGGGAAAGATTAATTAACAAGAACTTGAGGCGTTAACCCTCATTTTATAGATTCTACCTAGGGATAGGATTGAACTACTTGTAGCCATTCCGGGTGTGCTTAATCTTCTAATTGTTTTAGGGATAATTCAATTAGGAAGTCTTGTTA
The DNA here is from genome assembly GCF_001879085.1 of Nicotiana attenuata. Taxonomy (NCBI): domain Eukaryota; kingdom Viridiplantae; phylum Streptophyta; class Magnoliopsida; order Solanales; family Solanaceae; genus Nicotiana; species Nicotiana attenuata. The sequence goes on from NW_017672505.1 coordinate 49,949, forward strand.
GTCTTCGGAAGAAGCTAATTAAGAATTATTATCCGTGGCTAATTAACATAAACTCGCTCATATTTGTAAAATCGTGAAATACATTGGATCGTTACTTGAGTGTAATTCCCGATGCAACCATACTTGTAGCCATTGATCATTTTACTTGCTTTCTAGGTTAGTTTACATTTCCGCATTTAGATATAAGAATTTTCAAAACCAAATTCTTATTGTTTGGCACTGCGCGATAAGCGATAATTTTCTTACATTCCTAATCGCCTACACATTGTTCTCTGTAGGATTCGACCCCGACTCATAGTTGGGTAAATTATATTGCATGCGACCGTGTCTATTACTTTTTAGTAGTGGATTTGGACGTCATCAAAATTGGCGCCGTTGCCGGGAACAATTTGGCGTAATTTATGTTGTTTGAGAAGTAAGCGAAAGTGCTTTGGTCCAAACTTGTGAATATTTGTGTAATTAATTTTTCTTACCTTGGTCTATTTTTCTTGTTTATTTGCTTAGTTTTGAAAAATGGCATCGTACAATGAAAATTGGTCGGATGGTAGTTGTTCATACTTTGATGACCCTTGTCCTTATTGTGGAGGACCACACTCGTGGCAAAATTATTTAAATTCTCCCGGGGGTGGATTGTGCGCACAATCTCAACCCCATGGTTGGAGTATTTGTGATAAGTGTGGTTGCCAAAATGGTCATTGGGATTATTGTGCATATTTGTCCTTCCCTTCCCCAAGCCCCTACTATGATGAGTCTACTTTTTGTGATGAGAATTATAGGGCCATGGAAGTGGAAGAAGTTGAGCATGGCCAAAATGGAGAGTTCAAGCTTATGTTGGAGTGTTTACTTGAAAAAGGCAACAAGGAGCAAAATGCCTTGGAGGAGCTTTTGGAGAATAGTCTCCAAAATGACTTGGCGCTTGAAAGATTAAGCCTTAAGGGTTCAAAAAACCTCGGAAGTGAATGAAAGCCAAGAACCTTCTTTGGAGATTGAAAGTGAAAATCCTTCTTTGGCACTTGATCAAAACCAAGAAGAACTCTCAAATGCTCAAAATGAGAAAATGATGCTCATGTTGGAGACCATTCTTGAAAATGAGGAGAAGCACAACTTTGCACTCGAGGACTTGAAACAAGGCTTGAAATACAATGATGAACACATCCGCACCTTGGAAGATCAAATGCAAATATTGGTTGAGGCTCACTATGCCCACCAACTTGAGAGTGTGGACGAAAGCCAAGAAGAATCCAATTCCGAGGAAGAAAGTGAGCTTTACTTCGAGGATTCAAGAATTAAACATCCTCCAACCGACTCCATGAGTACTAATGATGTCGACAAAAATATGGAATTAGAGTCAACCGGTATAAATGCAAATGTGGTTGAGATTGACTCTAGTCCGGGGAAGAAGAGGATGTCAAAATAGAAAAATTGTAAGTTGGAGGTTTGAAGACACATTCCAAGCATTTTTAAACATTGGAATTGTGTGGTGACACGGAAGTTGAACCACATGAATCAATAAGGACTGCGAGGAGGAAAAACTCATGCCATGCATCTTACAATGTGAGGAAACAAGAAAGCAAAAATGACATTCCTCACTTGAGAGCCACGAAATGCAAAATGAAGAATATAAGGCTTGGCTTGATCATCAACTTACCACCCCCCATCGCTCGTGGTCACAAGCTTGATGCCAAGCTAGGTGCCCAGTTCATATCATCCAAGTGGCGAGAAAAGTGGTAATGTTGCGTTGCGTCGTGCCACGACGTTAAATGCGGCGCTTGGTGGGAGGCAACCCATAGTTTTTCAAAATTTTTAGTCATTTTTGAAATTTTCTTTTCTAGAATAGCTTAGAATATTATTTTTGACTAATCTGCCAACTTTTAGATTTTTTGGAGTCGATGTGAACAGGTCGGAGTGGTTCGGAGGGTCAAAACCAGTAGCTGCAGAAAACTGTGCAAAATCCTCTGCTATAACCGCTTCTGCGTCTTTTGTACCGCATCTGCGGTTGCGCAGAAGCGGACGCTCAACCGCAGAAGCGCAATACCCTGCGGAAGCGGTCCTCTAGCCGCGGAAGCGTCTCCGTAGAAGCGAAAGTCGCCCAGGTTTTGAGTGTTAAAACAATTTTGAAACGGTCCATTTGCTAAAAAACACTCCCACATTATATCCCCCTGCCCTAACTCCCCAAAAACGAAAAAAAAAATCTCCAAAATTCAAAGAAGCTTGCTCGTAATTCCTTTCTCTTGCACAAACTCAGGTAATGCCCTCTAATCTTCATCTCTTGCCTTACATTCTCTCTACCTCTTCTAAGCCAACAGTTTTTTCTTTATTTTGTTTAATTTTTCTGGTTGTTTTTTCTTTTTGTTTTGAATTATTGTTGTTAGCTTTAAGAGGTGAGGGAATATGGTTGAGTGTAGTCATGTGTGTGCTGTTAGATTGAGGAAAATCGTGGGAAGTCTGAGTACCCGATTTGTGCGAAAAAGAATGCATTTTAACTTGCTCGCAATGTGTTCGATATAATGCTTGAATGCAATTTTCTTGCTAAACATCGCAAAATTAGTCTCCATTGAATCATGTTCTCATGTATTGCATCAATTATGAATTTAGATGCCAAAAATTTGGGTGAAAAATGAAAAAAAAAAATAAAAAAAAAATCGGGTCAGTGATATTGGGAAGAAGATGACGGAAACCGCAGAAGCGGGAAAATTTTCGCAGAAGCAACATCGCTTCTGCGGGTGAAATTATGCAGAAGCGGAAACTGGAAAAATATATAAAAACAAAACACGCAGAAGCGAGAAAATTTCCGCAAAAGCGGAATCGCTTCTGCGGTTCAAATTCCGCAGAAGCGAAAACTGTGTAATTTTTGCAAAACCAGTAGCTTTGCAACTACTGCTTCCCGGGCCCGTTCAACCTAATTTTTTGGCTCAATTGCAGTGTTTTGAATTGCTTAACATGATTCTATTGCCCGACTGATCTTGTGTTGATTTTTTGTAGGTGTTTCAAGCTAAAATGAACCCAAACACGAGCGGAACACAACGGGAAATTCAAGAAGAGATTGATGAGCCTTTTGATGAATCGCGCTTCATGTCTGCTGCATGTCAGCGTCGATATTTGGACGACCTCATCACGAGAAAGATAATTCTTGAAAAGGGCATACATGAAGACAAGTTGGCAGAAAAACTTCCAGATTTCTATGCCCGGCTCAACTCATTAGGATGGTCTTGCTTCATACCCACTCCTTGCAAAGCCAATGAGGAGTGGGTTCGTGAGTTTTACGGCAACCTCAAGCACACAAATTTTGACAGCCCACAATTAGTCATCAGAGGGAGATTGGTAAGGTTCGGGATCGAGCAAATAAATGACACCCTTGGCATTCCGAACTATCCGATAGAGACAATGCAAGAAAAAGATTATTGTGAAAATGGAGCATGGCTTATATCCAAACTCTTCCCTCTGCACTTGAGAGACAAATGGGGCAACAAGAGGAAAGGGCTCAAATCAACTGACTTCACTGCTGAGGCAAAGATGTGGCAATACATCCTGTGCAACAGAGTCTCTCCGTGCGGAAATGTTACAGATGTCTCCTACCCTCGAGCATTGATGATTGCATGTCTATTGGACGACATTCCTGTTAATGTCGGATACTACATTCTGCGAGAGATAAGGGAGTACTTGAGAGATAAGGATGCAGGGATGATGTTCCCTTCACTGATCACTCAGCTATGCACCAGAGCAGAGGTTGAGGCACGTGGCACTGATCGGTGGCTACCTGCTGACAAACCTTTTCATCCTTTGAGAGTAACCGGAGAGGGGAGCGTGGTCAAGAGCAAAAAGAGAAAAGTCAACTTCACTACTACTGCTTCAGAGTCTTCACAGGCAGCTGCACAGGGACCATTCGGGATACTAAACTCCGAGCTTGCATCTATTCGGGAGTTAGTATCACAGCTTCCGAGTGGGCCCTCATCCTCCCAGCCTGGGCCTTCATACTTCTCTAGGGACGACATGCAGAGTTACTTGGATGCACAAAAGAGTCAAAATGAGCATATTGAGAAGATGGTTGCATCCGTGACTAGAATAGAGGGGGCCTACAGCACTTTGGCCAAGGCACATGCCACCCTTCAGTCAGACTTTGAGAAGGAGAAGAAGAAGAACAAGAAGAAGGGCAAACTCATGATCAAAATGTGGAGAGGCATCAAGGCTATCTTCAAATGGGGAAACCCAAACAAGAAGATACCAGTAGAGGCCCAAGATGATAGCGAGGAGTATTCCTTCATGTTCGAGACTGCTAGTGATGGTGGTGATGATGATGATGACGATGAGGACACAGAGGATGATGGGGTCACGAGCACAGCACAACATTGATTAGCCATCCTCCCACAGTCTGCTAGTCTGATGCAGACCTCAGGGAGACCCTCAAACTATTTTATGCTTTATATTTGATATTGTGCAGTGAGGACACTGCAATGTTTTAGTTGGGGGTGGCTATTGTATTGTATTCATGGTTTGAGATTGTGTGCCCTTGCCGGGCTTGGTATTGATTAGTCGTGTTTGTGTTTTTATTTTTCTTTCGTTATTTATTTTCTTCTTATAGCCTATATTTTTTAGTAGTATTAGCTTCTTCTATTTTAGTATCCTTTGTAGTAGTTTTCTTTTCTTTTATTGTTATTTTCTAAAATAAAAATTCCTTGGGTTTTCTTTATGCTACGGTTCTTTCCCAAGGAACACTTTTGAAGTGAACCGGGTGACTTTTTCCGATGATGGATAGATTGACAACTTTCTTAAGGGAATTAGTCTTGTTTTGTTAGGATGAGGCTTTTGGATTATTGGGTAGTAATAAAATTAGTCTCTTGTATGTAAATGGTGAATTAAGAATACCCCTCCGAAATAATTCTTGTGATAAATTTTTGGCTCTTTTAGTGACTCTTTTGCCCACTAGTTTGAATATTGCTCTAGATACCATTATTAGAAAATAAAATTGATCCGTCTTGATTAATTCATGTGCCATGTGTGTTAGTGTTTGTTGAAATAAATCTTGTGTTTACTTCTATCATCTAAAACTTGCCCGGTTGGTCTTTCGATGCTAATGATAGTATGTTTGGTTGGAGGAATGATCTTAGGCATTCTTTGTTTTATTTACGAAAACCTCTTTAGCCTTTCAAGCCTACCCTTGCTTAAATAATATCACTAGTACCCTATTTTAGCCTTGAAACCTTTTTCTTTGGCCAACTCATTACAAACCTTTGACCTTCTTGAAACATAATTCCCTCTTTTGATCCCGTCCCTCCTTGAACATTGAGAATGAGGCTAAAAGCCTAAGTTAGGGGTATGGTGCTAAAGTAAAAAGTGATAAGGTTGTACATTGAGTGTAGGATCATATGCCTCAAAGTGTTCGTATTATATCAATCAAGCTCCAAAAGAAAAATGAATCTAAAAAAAAAGAGAATTGTTTGTATATATATATTATGGAGCCTTGAAGAAAATCAGAGAGGTATGTAAGGTGGTTCTATATTGGGAACTAGATGCCAATGAGGCTATGTGAGTTGAAGAGAATCAAAGTGCAAAAAAGAAGGAAACTTGTGAGTAGTGTTCAAGGAGGGTGAAGTCACTTGTACCCAAATGTTTATCCAGCCCTTTCCTAAACCTACTTACAAGCTTAAAAAGTCCTTATGGGACCTCCAACCGAACATTCTTGAATAAGTGATGAATTAAAATAAGGGCAAGCTTATGGTATGAAATGTTGTAACACTTTGAAGTTCTTTGTGAGAGTGAGTATTTTTGAAAAATTTGTCCCTTATGTTGTATTGTAAATATAGTGATTTTGGGACTTTCTTTCTTGTGAGGGCACATGAATTAGGAAAGATTGGTGAAATTGAGTAAAGTGAGCATTTGTAGTGAACTAGTGCTTTTGAGTCACTTCTTGAGGCTTATTTTTTATCACTTGAGTATTTTGAAACTTCCGTGCACGTTCTTGAAGTTGTTTATCTTTATGAGGGAGTCATTCGGGAAAGATGTGCATACTTGAGCCTAATTGTTAGTACCAACCAAATCCATTAGTATGGTGTTTAAATTGGAGAATGTGATATGTAAATAATAGCAATACCACTTGTGTTGTAAATGGTGAATCCTCATTGAAGTTTTGATTTTGATTTGCTTGAGGACAAGCAAAAGCTTTAAGTTGGGGGTGTTGATGAGTGGTGATTTTACCACTCATTCTAGCCTCTTTTCCTTAGCTTTTATGTCCTTTTAATTATAAAATGAAGTTGTTTATGGTGGTTATTTTTAGATTTTCAGGTACATGATGCTACGAGGTGATTTGAGTTGAATTGAAGCGGAATTAAGCTAAAAAGAGTGAAACAGTGCAAAACTCCCAGTGATTCCGCTTCTGCGGAAGTTTGCTCGCAGACGCGACCCCATTTCTGCGTAAACACAAACGCTTCTGCGGTTCAGACATGGATTGAGAAATTCTACTTCTGCGGAGGACAAAGCGCAGAAGCGATCACGCTTCTGCGAAGATCGAACCGCTTTTGCGAAATTGGCTGAGAATGGAGAAACAGCTTCTGCGGTTATTGTATCGCTTCAGCGATGTCGCTTCCGCGACTTTGGCATCGCTTCTGCGGAGCTTTGCAGGATTTCGATTTTCGCTTCTGCGATGAGATCTCCACTTATTCGGAGCCGCACCAGCGATGGTTCTTCCGCAGGTGCGGAAATCAAGCATCAGACCTGGGGCAGATTGGACATTTCATAATTTCTCATCCCAAATCATTTTTATACTCGTCCAAGCAGATCTTTAGCATATCTTTGGCTTATTTTCAGTTCATAGAGTTAGAGAGAACAAGTACTGAAGCTAGGGTTTTACACACACACTTGGGTTTTGAAGATTGAAGCTTGTGGTTAAGATTTCTTACCCATTTATGTTTACTTTTTTATTTCCTTGCTTTGTATTGAATATTTAAGTGTGTAGTATTTATTTCCAACACTTGAATCTTGTTTATGGAAATATTCATATTTAAAGTGTGGATTAAATACATTGTTGTGCTTATGTATTGAATGATTTTTATTCTTTTATGAAGTGAGTTATTGTTATTTTAATTATTCTTGTTCTTTAATGTTTCCAAAGGGATTAGCTAACCCTAGGACTCGGCCATTAACTCCGAATTAATTTTGGAAAAGATAGTTTGGGGTTGGGAAAGATTAATTAACAAGAACTTGAGGCTTTAACCCTCATTTTATAGATTCTACCTAGGGATAGGATTGAACTACTTGTAGCCATTTCAGGTGTGCTTAATCTTCTAATTGTTTTAGGGATAATTCAACTAGGAAGTCTTGTTAGTCTTTGGAAGAAGCTAATTAAGAATTATTATCCGTGGCTAATTAACATAAACTCACACATATTTGTAAAATCATGAAATACATTGGATCGTTACTTGAGTGTAATTCCCGATGCAACCATACTTGTAGCCATTGATCATTTTACTTGCTTTCTAGGTTAGTTTACATTTCCGCATTTAGATATAAGCATTTTCTAAACCAAATTCTTATTGTTTGGCACTGCGCGATAAGCGATAATTTTCTTACATTCCTAATCGCCTACACGTTGTTCTCTGTGGGATTCGACCCCGACTCATAGTTGGGTAAATTATATTGCATGCGACCGTGTCTATTACTTTTTAGTAGTGGATTTGGACGTCATCAAACCGCATATGCTGGAATTGGAAGGCCGAGGCAGGGCCGCAGGTGCGAAAGGTGGAGCGCACCTGTGAGACCGCAGGTGCGGTGGGGCGACCGCAGAAGCGGTTTTGGAGGAATAAGTGACTTCTGCAGATGTGGACTTTTGGGCGCAGGTGCGCTATTTTGATCGCAGGTGCAGAAATGCCTGGGCAGAAGGTATAAATTAAACCCTTCGCAAATTTTTGTCATTCATCACCATTTCTATTCGGATTTTGAAGCTTTTGGAGAGTTTTGAAGAGGGAATCAATGGGGTTTTCATTGAGGTAAGTTACTTGAGCCTATTACTCGTGATTGTGGTGATTTTCAGTTGTTTAAGCATGTAATTAGTAGGAATTAGGGATGAAAATGAGGGGTTAGGGCTTGGGAATTGGAGAGTTAGATTTTGGGATTTGAGAGACCATTTGATGTCGGATTTTGATGAGTTTGGTATGGATAGACTCGTGAGTGAAAGGGGTTTCTAGTTTTGTGATTTTTTGTCGGATTCCGAGACGTGGGCCCGGGGGCCGGGTTTGAGTGAATTTCAGGATTTTGGTCTAAATTGATAGTTTTTGTATGGAATTGGTTCCTTGGCCTATATTGATTGCATTATATTGCTTTTGGTTAGATTCGCGACGTTTGGAGGCCGATTCCAGAGGCAAGGACATCGTGGAGTAGGGATTTGACCGGTTCGAGGTAAGTAATGATTGTAAATCTAGTCCTGAGGTTATGAAACCCCGGATTTTGCATCATTTTACTACTTTGAGGTGACGCACATGCTAGGTGACGGGCGTGTGGGTGTGCATCGTTAGGGATTGTGACTTGGTTCGTCCCGTAGCAACTGTAAAGTTGCGTATTTGAGTGAAACTATATGATACTTATGTGTTTTGGAAAGAATTTCGATAAATTGAGCTGACTCCCATATTTGGGCCTTGTGCCAGAGCTGTTTGGACCCTTAGGGGCCTTTTCTTATTATCCTCTCACTGTTTTGATTAAAAAATCTATACTCAGTCATGCTATGTTTACTGATTTCATAACTTAGTCTTTATTACCCCGTTTGATGCATATAAAATGTTATTTTAGGCTGAGCACCCTGTTTTTACTGATAGCCGAGTGGCTTGAGAGGTTTATGAATGAGTGAGGCCGAGGGCCTATTTTTGTGAGGATATTATTGGATCAGGCTGCGCACCGCAGCATGTTGTTACTGATTCATGATTGAGTGAGGCCGAGGGCCTGATTGATTTATTCCACGAGGTGGCTTATTATAGTGCTTGGGCTCTAGGAGCCCCTTCGGAGTTTGCACACCCCCAGTGAGCGCGGGTACCCTGAGTGAGTGATATGTGATACGCCCGAGGGGCTTTATACGAGTGACTGTGAGGTTTGCCCAAGGGGCTAATTCTGAGCGTTGTTATGCCCGAGGGGCTGTTTATGATCTTTCATCACTTTTATTCTCTTTTGCATTGAGCCTCTATTGAAACTGTTGAAAAATATCCTCAAATGATTTTTACCAAAAACTGGATTTTTAAACGAGATGATTTGACTCACACTTATTTGAAAACGTGTTGCATTTACTGAGATTTCACGATGTGAACTTTATGTGTTTTATTGCTCGTCACTACTGCTCACTCTTTATTTACCTTTATTACTTACTGAGTTGGCGTACTCACATTACTCCCTACACCTTGTGTGCAGATCCAGGGGTTGCTGGACGTGCTAGCGAGTGTTGATTTCATCCGTCGCGGATCTGTTGGAGTTAGCAAGGTAGCTGCATGGCGATCGCAGCCTTGTTCTTCTCCCTCCTATCTTCCTATATATGTTATTAGGTGGTTTCCAAACTGTATTAGTCTTAGCATTTTTAGACAGTTCTTAGTAGATGCTCATGACTAGTGACACCCCGATGTTGGGCTTTTCATTCCGCACTTTGTTATTCAGACTTATCTTATGAAGTTTTATTAATTAAATAGCTTGAAGAAATCTTTAAATTGAAATATCGGGTTATTTTTGGTAAAGGAGTCGGCTTGCCTAGTCTTGCGGATCTGTACGGAGACGTCTATACTTATCTTCGAGAGGCTGTAGAACCTTTAGGAAACTTCACATTCTTTAATTCTTGTCTTGCGAATCTGTTAATTCTGGTAACTAAATTTCTGTTATTCTATTCTCTCACAGATGTTGAGGATATGTTCTATCGGTCAGGACGGACGACCACCAGTACCACCAGTTAGGGCCGCGAGAGGCCGAGGTCGTGGTCGACGCCGTGGTAGGGGCAGGGGTGTGGCCCACACAGAAGCTAGAGCAGCACCTACAGATCCACCAGCCGCCCCAGTTCATGATCAGGTCCTAGTTGTGGATGCTCCAGCGGGACCAGCTCAGGCACCAGCTGTGCCTATTGTTATCCCAGGTCTTTAGGAGATCGTAACTCAGATCTCGACCGTGTGCACCAGTCTTGCTCAAGCGGTCGTTGTTTCTTCTATAGCAGCTACTTCCCAGGCCGTGGAGACACTCAGACTCCCGCCACCCATACACCCGAGCAGGTTGTTCAGGGACTACCGACACCTGGGGCACCCCCAGCCCAGCCGGTTGCACCTGCTCAGGATTATGTGGTTCCAGTCATACCTGATGATGAGCAGCATAGGTTGGAGAGGTTTGGTAGACTTCAGCCTCTCACTTTCAGTGGTACAGAGGGCGAGGATGCCCAGGGTTTCTTGGACAAGTGTCAGAGGATTCTACGTACAACGGGTATTCTGGATACCAGTGGGGCCTCATTCACTACCTTTCAGTTCTATGGAGCTGCCTTTACTTGGTGGGAGGCTTATGAGAGGCGTAGGCCTGTTGGTGCAGCGCCCCTCACCTGGCAGCAGTTCTCTGTTCTCTTTCTGGAAAAGTATGTGCCGCAGTCCCATAGAGAGGAGCTGCGCAGGCAGTTCGAGCAGTTACGTCAGGATGATATGACTGTGACGCAGTATGAGATGAGGTTCTCTGAGTTAGTTCATCATGCTATCTGGTTGATTCCCAAAGACAGGGAGAGGATCAGGAGGTTTGTTGATGGCCTCTCATATTAGCTACGTATTCTTCTGACTGGAAAGATGGTGTTTGGTGCTTCTTTTGAGGAGGTTGTTGATATTGCTCGGACATAGAGTCGATTCGCTGTCAGGAGCGAGTAGAGAGGAGGAAAGAGTCCTCATGGATCCAGTAGTTTTGGGGTGCTCCTCATCGGGGTCAGTTTCAGCACGGTAGAGGCCGTCCATTCAGACATGCTCAGTCAGCTCGCCCAGTTCTCTGCAGGTTATCATCGGGCCATGGTTCTCACAGTTCTCATCAGGACCGTTCATCACTTAGTGCCCTCCCAGCCTAGAGTTCGTTCCGTGCTCCATCAGTTCAGGGCTCCTCCATGCCAGGTTCTTCTACCAGTCATTCCGGTGCTAGGGGTTCCCTTCAGTCCCCGTCACCAGCACCAGGGGGTTGTTATGAGTGTAGGGAGTTGGGGCACATGTGGAGGCAGTGTCCTCTTTGTCATGGGGGTCCGCTTAAATAGAGGAGTCAGCCATCGATTTCAACACCAGTTACTACACCACCCGCCCAGTTAGCTAGGGGTGAAGGATAGTCAGCTAGGGGTCGCCCTAGAGGGGGATGTTGATCAGGTGGTGGTCAGGCCTGTTTCTATGCACTCCCAGCCAGACCAGATGCTATTGCTTCAGATGCTGTGATCACAGGTATTGTCTCAATTTGCCACAGGGATGCGTTTGTATTATTTGATCCTAGTTCCACTTTTTCATATGTGTCATCATATTTTGCTCATTATTTGGATATGCCCTGCGAGTCTCTTGTTTCATCTGTTTGTGTATCTACTCCGTTGGGCGATACTATTGTTGTGGACCGCATATATCGGTCTTGTGTGGGGACTATCGGAGGTTTGGAGACCCGAGTGGACATTTTGCTGCTTAGTATGGTTAATTTTGATGTGATATTGGGCATGGATTGGTTGTCTCCGTGTCGTGCTATTCTGGATTGTCATGCTAAGACGGTGACGTTGGCCATGCCGGGTGCCACGGATTGAGTGGCGAGGTTCGACAAGTTATGCTCCTAGTAGAGTGATTTCATTTTTGAAGGCCCACCGGATGGTTGAGAAGGGTTGTCTTTCTTATTTGGCCTTTGTTAGGGATGTCAGTGCAAAGACTCATTCTATTGATTTAGTTCCAGTGGTGAGAGATTTTCCGGACGTATTTCCTGTAGACCTGTCGGGCATGTCGTCAGACAGGGATATTGACTTCGGTATTGATTTGGTGTCGGGCACTCAGCACATTTTTAGTCCACTATATCGTATGGCACTGGCGGAGTTAAAGGAGTTGAAGGAGCAGCTTCAGGAACTCCTTGATAAGGGGTTTATTCGGCCTAGTGTGTCACCTTGGGGTGCGCCTGTCCTATTTGTGAAGAAGAAGGATGACACTATGAGAATGTACATTGATTATAGGCAGTTGAACAAAGTCACAATCAAGAACAAGTATCCTTTGCCTCGTATTGATGATTTATTTGACCAGCTTCAGGGAGCGAGAGTGTTCTCCATGATTGATCTCAAGTTAGGGTATCACCAGTTGAATATCAGGGACTCGGACATTCTTAAGACAACTTTTAGGACCCGATATGGTCGTTATGAGTTCCTTGTGATGTCTTTTGTGCTAACCAATGCCCCAATAGAGTTCATGCATTTGATGAACAACGTGTTTCGGCCTTATCTCGACTCGTTTGTTATTGTATTCATTGACGATATTCTGGTGTACTCGCGTAGTCAGGAGGATGAGCATTTGAGAGTGGTATTGTAGTGGTTGAGGGAGGAGAAGCTTTATGCAAAGTTCTCCAAGTGTGAGTTTTGGCTCAGTTCAGTGGCGTTCTTGGGGCACGTGGTGTCCAGTGAGGATATTCAGGTTGATCCGAAGAAGATAGAGGCGGTCCAGAGTTGGCCCAGACCGTCCTCAGCCACAGAGTATCGTAGTTTTCTTGGTTGGCGGGTTATTACCATCGGTTCGTTTAGGGATTTTCATCTAGTGCATCACCCATGACCAAATTGACTCAAAAGGGTGCTCCTTTTAGGTGGTCGGATGAGTGTGAGGCGAGCTTTCAGGGGCTCAAGACTGCCTTGACCACACCTCCAGTGTTAGTTTTGCCATCAACTTCAGGTTCTTATACAGTATATTGTGATGTTTCTCGGGTCGCCATTGGGTGTGTGTTGATGCAGGAGGGTAGAGTGATTGGTTATGCTTCTCGTCAGTTGAAGCCCCACGAGAAGAACTACCATGTTCATGATTTAGAGTTGGCTGCCATTGTTCACGCGTTGAAGATTTGGAGGCATTATCTCTATGGTGTGTCTTGTGAGGTGTTTGCTGATCATCGTAGCCTCCAGCACTTGTTCAAGTAGAAAGATCTCAATTTGAGGCAGCGGAGATGGTTAGAGCTGCTAAAGGACTATGATATTACTATCTTGTACCATCCGGGAAAGGCTAATATGGTGGCCGATGCCTTGAGTAGGAAGGCGGTGAGTATGGGCAGTCAAGGAATATATCCTAGTTGGGGAGAGACCCCTTGCAGTTGATGTTCTGGCTTTAGCCAATCGGTTTGTGAGGTTGGATATCTCAGAGCCCAGTCGGATCCTAGCTTGTGTAGTTTCTCGGTCTTCCTTGTTCGATCGCATCAGAGAGCGCCAGTATGATGATCCTTATTTGTTTGTCCTCAAGGACAGAGTTCAGCACGGCGATGCCAGAGATGTGACTATTGGTGATGATGGGTATTGAGGATGCAGGGCCGGATATGTGCGCCCAATGTAGATGGGCTTCGGGAGTTGATTCCAGATGAGGCCCATAGCTCGCGATATTCCATCCATCCGGGTGCCGCGAAGATGTACCAAGATTTGAGACAGCACTATTGGCGGAGGAGAATGAAGAAAGATATAATGGGTTTGTGGCTCGGTGCCTCAATTGTCAGCAGGTGAAATATGAGCATCAGATACCGGATGGCTTGCTTCAGCAGATAGAGATTCCGGAGTGGAAGTGGGAGCGAATCACCATGGATTTCGTAGTTGGACTCCCACGGACTTTGAGGAAGTTCGATGCTATTTGGGTGATTGTGGACCAGCTGACCAAGTCCGCGCACTTCATTCCTGTGTGTACTACCTATTATTCAGAGTGGTTAGCTGAGATTTATATCCGAGAGATTGTTCGCCTGCATGGTGTCCCGGTTTCTATCATTTCGGATAGAGGTACTCAGTTTACATCGCAGTTTTGGAGGTTCGTGCAGCGAGAGTTGGGTACTCAGGTTGAGTTGAGTACTGCTATTCACCCTCAGACGGACGGGCAGTCCGAGCGCACTATTCAAATATTGGAGGACATGTTACGAGCTTGTGTCATTGATTTTGGGGGTTCATGGGACCAGTTTCTACCACTCGCGGAGTTTGCATATAACAATAGTTATCAGTCGAGTATTCGGATGGCTCCATATGAGGCTTTATATGGGAGACGGTGTAGATCTCTGGTAGGTTGGTTTGAGCCGGGTGAGGCTAGGCTTTTGGGTACAAACTTGGTACAGGATGCTTTGGATAAGGTGAAAGTGATTTAGGAGCGGCTTCGTACAGCTCAGTAAAGACAAAAGAGTTGTGCTTGCAGAAAGGTTCGTGATGTGTCTTACATGGTTGGGGAGAAGGTTCTACTGAAGGTTTCACCCATGAATGGTGTCATGAGATTTGGGAAGAAGTTCAAGTTGAGCCCTCGGTTCATTGGGCCTTATGAGGTACTTCGGAGGATTAGGGAGGTGGCTTATGAGCTTGCTTTGCCACCTAGATTGTCGGGTGTGCATCCGGTATTTCATGTTTCTATGCTCCGGAAGTATATCGGCGATCTGTCTCATGTCTTAGATTTCAGCACGGTCCAGTTAGACGGTGATTTGATTTATGATGTGGAGCCAGTGGCTATTTTGCAGTGGCAGGTCCGAAAGTTGAGATCAAAGGATATAGCTTTAGTGAAAGTGCAGTGAAGAGGCCGGCAGGTGGAGGAGGCTACTTGGGAGACCGAGCGGGAGATGCGAAGAAGATATCCACACCTATTTGAGGCTTCAGGTATGTTTCTAGACTCGTTCGAGGACGAACGTTTTGTTTAAGAGGGGGAGGATGTAACGACTCGACCGGTCGTTTTGTGAATTATAGCCCCGTTTCCCCCATTTCTGCTTCTTTATGTGTTCCTCAGCTGTATTTCATCGTATCGTGTTGCTTGGTTCGGGTCCGGAGTGGTTTCGGCATGATATGAGACACTTAGTCTCCTATTTGGAAGCTTAAGTTGGAAAAGTCAACCGGATGTTGACTTATGAGTAAACGATCTCGAATGTGAATTCTAATGGTTCGTTTAGCTCCGTTAGGTGATTTTGGACTTGGGAGCACGTCCAGAATGTGATTTGGAGGTCCGTGGTAGAATTAGGCTTGGAATGGAACTCCGGAAGTTGGAGTAAGTTCGTAGTGTCATTTGTGATGTGTGTGCAAAATTTCAGGTCATTCGGAGGTGATTTAGTAGGTTTTGGCATCGTTTGCGAAATTCCGAAGCTTAGAAGTTCTTAGGCTTGAATCCGAGGGTAATTGGGTGTTTTGATGTTGTTTTGAGTGTTCCGAAGGTTCGACTAAGTTTGTATGTTATTATATGACTTGTTGGTATGCTTGGTAGAGGGCCTAAGGGCCTCGGATTGATTTCGGGTGGTTGACGGAACAAGGATGGAATTTGAGGAATGCTGAAGATTTCACTCAGGTGTCATAATCGCACATGCGGAGTGAGGACCGCAGGTGCGGGCCCGTAGAAGCGGAAAGGAACCGCAGATGCGGGAATCGAAAAGCTGAGGCAGGGCCACAGGTGCGGAAGGTGGAGCGCACCTGCGAGACCGCAGGTGCGGTGGGGCGACCACAGAAGCGTTTTGGAGGAATAAGTGACTTCCGCAGATGCGGACTTTTGGGCGTAGAATCGGCACCGCAGGTGCACTATTTTGACCGCAGGTGTGGAAATGCATGGGCAGAAGGTATAAATTAAACCCTTCGCGAGTTTTGGTGATTCATCACCATTTCTATTCGGATTTTGAAGCTTTTGGAGAGTTTTGAAGAGGGAATCAAGAGAGTTTTCATTGAGGTAAGTTACTTGAGCCTATTAGTCGTTATTATGGTGATTTTCAGTTGTTTAAGCATGTAATTAGTAGGAATTAGGGATGAAAATGAGGGGTTAGGGTTTGGGAATTGGAGAGCATTTTTTTTTTTTTTGTGAATCCACTAGGCATTGTTCCTAGGGTTGATTTTCATAAATATCAAATATAATACAACAAAGTGGAGGGGGACCTGAATCTTACCTGCACAAGTAAAATGAAAATGCACTTGGTAAGCCACATATGGCAATCAAATGACACCTGAACACTATGGTGAGTTAGACCTATGAAGATGAACCAATTGTCTATCCAACAGTGATAGCCAAATGGAACTACAAAATACAATTGAAGTAAGCCTAGGTCAACTATACAAAAAGGTACATGTGATCCTAAATCTACTATGCAAAAGAGTTGGAAGGTATTCTTCCATATACAGCATATTGTACATCTAATGATCATGTAGAAATGTCCTGACAAGGATGGTAGATATCCAAGGTCCTGGAAAGGTGCTATCTTCCACTTTGCTTTGACATTAAGGAAAGAAAGGTGGATGATAACAAACAAAAAGGCTCCAAGAATGGTTGCACTGGGTTGCTTCTGTCTGCTGAATTTGATAGAAAAAAATGAGCAAAATGTAGGCCCAGATCTTGCTTCATTTGTCCAGGTGGTGGGACCTAAGCTGGACTGCTGTTGTGACTGTATCTGCTTCTGCCTCTGAAGCTGCAATTTCTTTTGAACTTCTGCCTGGGTGATGGTCTGCATCAATGTGCTCAGATGAAGAGCTGCATTCTGGGATTGGGTTTGTACAGGACTGTAATGTCTGTGGCAGTGTTGCTGACTGAGAGTGACTGATCTTCTAAAGTTACAGACCTGATGTGTTTGAGTGATGGTGAAAGGAGTGTCTTGGTTCACTTGGTGCACCTTCAGCAGAATGAGCATCTGGGATGCTAATACCACTGACTGAAGGTGTAACAAGTGACCAAGCCTGCTCCATGTCCCTGCAAAATGAACAAACAGGTTAGAAAAAAGGGAGCTCAGTCTCCAGGTTCTTGTGGTTGCTGGAGATGAGTCTGGGGGAAGGGGAGCATTTGGGATCCCTGATATATGAAGAAAAGCTGATTGCAGGTTCTTGTGTTGACTGCATTCAGCTGTATTGATGTTGCTCATGTTGGGGAATTGAAGCTGGGTTAGAAGACCTTGACTGCAGATATGGGAAGTCCTGCAGTATTGGTGAGGGTAGTTTAGGTGAATGAATTCTTTGGGCTGGGGGTGTAATTTAATGCAGGAAAAAGTATTGCTACAGGCTATAGCATCTGGTTGAGGGGTTCCTGCATCTTTTGCATTTTCAGTATTTGAAACTACTGGATTCTGCAGTTTCTGTTGCATCTGTGTGGTGATGCTTCTAAAGAGTTGATGATTGGTCGTCAATTGGTATGATTCTAGAAGAGTGAGCATCAAAATTGTTGATACCACTCTCAGAGACCATACCATTTGGAGGACTATAACAAGGGAGGGACAACCTGCAAAAAAGAAAAAGTGATAGTGAGAAAAGGAGCAATTCTGCTCAGTTTTTTGGAATTGTTGTGTTTGAGAGGTTCAAGGTGGTGTGAGTGGTGGAGGTGCCAAAACAAGGGGGCTGCTCCTAGGTTCTTGTGGGTTCTAGGAGCAGTGAGAAGAGGAGAATGAAGTGCCAAAGGGGATTCACATTTAGGATGTGTGAACTGCATTGCCTTCATGCTTTTCTTTTCTTTCTGGAGAAGTTTTTTGTGCTGGGGCTGTTTATGTGGTGATCTGATAGGGTGTATGGATGGTAGATGGGGCGATTTTCTATGGGATTGTATGTGTGTGTTGTGGTTTGCCTTAGACCATTGGTGACAGGTCCTAGGTCTTTGCATTTCAACATGGGAGGAACCTTTGTTCCCTATATGAACTACACCTAATCTTTGCTGAAGTTTCAGGAGAATGAACCCTAGGGTTAATACCACACTCTGAACTAGCGGCAATGGAATGGGTAGTTCATAAAGGGGTTTAACCTGCAAAAGAAGAAACAAGGTTAGTAAAAACTTCCTGGCCATCCACAGTAAACTGGTGCTGTTGCTGTTTGTATTGCCATTTTTCATGGCTGTGACCTTCTGGGCAATTAGGTCTAGCCCTTTTTGAGTTCTGCAATCAGCCATATCCATGAGAGTTAGAGGGCTTGTATGATGTGGAGGAACCATGATTCTTCTGGTTCTCTTGTGTCTGAAGGCAGGAGTACCCAATTGGTCTTGCAATACTTGACCTCTGATGTGATGAGGCAATGCATAGACATTATGATACTCAGTCAAAGTGATGAGATAATGGCTGATTTTGGACAAGGAGTCTGCTGGGCAGTTTGCTTCCCTCTAGGTGTGAGTACAGCTGAAATTCTCACAGAGGTTGCAAAGGTCCAATAGTTGCCGTAACTTCATCTTAAGGGACCAAGGGAAACCTTTACCATTGGTTAACCACTGAATTAGGAGTGCAGAATCGGATTCCAAATGAACCTTAGGGAAACCATTAGTCAAGCACCATTGAATCCCTAGAAGGGCAGCTTCAGTTTCTGCAAGGTTGTTAGTCCCTTCCTCTAAAGGGGCTGCAATTGCATTAATAAAAAATGAAGACTTTTGGAAGTTGTGGTCCTAAATAATTCAAAAGGGTGTCCACAGTATCTGTGTGGTTATAAAAGCTTCTCACTAAGGGTAGAATTAAGAATTTAAGTTAAATTGTTTCCAAATTTAGAAAAGGGTCATTCTTTGTGGAACGGACCAAAAAGGAAATAGGTTCACGTAAACTGGAACGGAGGGAGTAGTTGTTTTTGTATGGAATTGGTTCCTTGGCCTATATTGATTGCATTGTATTGCTTTTGGTTAGATTCAGGATGTTTGGAGGCCGATTCCAGAGGCAAGGGCGTCGCGGAGTAGGTATTTGATTGGTTCAAGGTAAGTAATGATTGTAAATCTAGTCCCGAGGGTATGAAACCCCGAATTTTGCATCGTTTTACTACTTTGAGGTGATGCACATGCTAGGTGATGGGCGTGCACCGTTGGGGATTGTGACATGGTCTGTCCCCTAGCAACTATAAAGTTGCGTATTAGACTGAAACTATATGATACTTATGTGTTTTAGAAAAAAATTCTATAAATTGGGCTGAATGCCATATTTGGGCCTTGTGCTAGAGCTGTTTGGACCCTTATGGGCCTTTTCTTATTATTCTCTCATTGTTTTGATTAAATAATCTATACTCAGTCATGCTATATTTACTGATTTCATAACTCAGTCTTTATTACCCAGTTTGATGCATATAAAATTTTATTTTGGGCTGAGCACCCTATTTTTACTGGTAACCCAAGCGGCTTAAGAGGTTTATGACTGAGTGAGGCCGAGGGCCTATTTTTGTAAGGATATTATGGGATCGGGCTGTGCGCCGCAACATGTTGTTACTGATTCATGATTGAGTAAGGCCGAGTGCCTGATTGATTTATTCCACGAGGTGGCTTGTTATGGCGCTTGTGTTGTAGGAGCCCCTCCGAAGTCTGCACACACCCCAGTGAGCGCGGGTACCCTGAGTGAGTGATATGAGATATGCCCGGGGGGCTGTATACGAGTGACTGTGAGGTTTGCTCGAGGGGTGATTCTAAGTGATGTTATGCCCGAGGGGCTGTTTATGATATTTCATCACTTTTACTCTCTTTTGTATTGAGCCTCTGTTGAAACTGTTGAAAAATATCCTCAAATGATTTTTACCGAAAACTGGATTTTCAAACGAGATGATTATACTTACACTGATTTGAAAGCATGTTGTATTTACTGAGATTTCATGATGTGGACTTATGTGTTTTATTGCTCGTCACTACTGCTCAATCTTTATTTACCTTTATTACTTATTGAGTTGGCGTACTCGCATTACTCCCTGCACCTTGTGTGCAGATCCAGGGGTTGCTGGACATGCTAGCGAGTGATGATTTCATCCGTCGCGGATCTGTTGGAGTTAGCA
Source organism: Nicotiana attenuata (assembly GCF_001879085.1). Taxonomy (NCBI): domain Eukaryota; kingdom Viridiplantae; phylum Streptophyta; class Magnoliopsida; order Solanales; family Solanaceae; genus Nicotiana; species Nicotiana attenuata. The sequence goes on from NW_017672505.1 coordinate 69,813, forward strand.
AGGTAGCTGCATGGGGATCACAGCCTTGCTTTTCTCCCTCCTATCTTCCTATAGATGCTATTAGTTGGTTTCCAGACTGTATTAGTCTTAGCATTTTCGGACAGTTCTTAGTAGATGCTCATGACTAGTGACACCCCGATGTCGGGCTTTTCTTTCCGCACTTTGTTATTCAGACTTATCTTGTGAAGTTTTATTAATTAAATAGCTTGAAAAAATCTTTAAATTGAAATATCGGGTTGTTTTTGGTAAAAAAGTCGGCTTGCCTAGTTCCACGATAGGCGCTGTCACGACATGGTAGATTTGGGTCGTGACGGAGTCTCAATTCTGCCTTTTAAAATAGAGGTCACTCCACCTCCAATTGTGAAAACATATCCACTCGTGGATTTATCTTCAGATGATCCGGTGATCCAATTTGCATCACTATATCCCTCAATCACAAAGAGATATTTGTTATAATGTAGAGCATAGCCTTGGGTATGTTTCAGATACCCCAAAACCCGTTTCATTGACATCCAATATATTTGATTGGGATCACAATTCATGATATATATCAAACTTCCCAATACTCTTGCATAGTCCAGTTGTGAGTCACTTTCCCTTCATTCTTTTGAAGTGCATAACTCACGTCAATTGGAGTCTTGGCAATCTTGAAATCAAAATACTTGAACTTGTCAAGTACTTTTTGCAATATAATGAGACTATGATAATGCTAGACGCTGTGGAGTCTTGTGAATTCTGATTCCTAAGATCACATCAGCAACTCCTAAGTTTTTAATGTCGAATTTGCTAACCAACATGCGCTTAGTAGCATTTATATCTGCCATATCTTTGCTCATTATCAACATGTCATCAACATAAACAAACAATGACTTTATGACCTGGAGTGTTTTTACGGTAAATACATTTGTCACACTCGTTGATTTTAAAACCATTTGCCAATATTATTTGATCAAATTTAGCATGTCATTGTTTGGGTGCTTGTTTAAGTCCATAAAGCAACTTAACAAGTTTACACACTTTCTTTTCTTTACTAGGAACCACAAAACCCTCAGGTTGTTTCATGTAAATTTCTTCCTCCAATTCTCCATTTAAGAAGGCTGTTTTAACATCCATTTAATGGACTTTAAGACCATACACAGCCACCAGTTCCACTAACACCCTAATAGATGTTGTTCTCATTATTGGCGAGTAAGTGTTAAACTAATCAAGGCCTTCCTTTTGTCTATAACCTTTGAAAACAAGTCTTGCCTTATATTTGTCAATAGTGCCATCAACTTTCATTTTCTTCTTAAAGATCCATTTTGTATCTAAAGGCTTATTTCATAGAGGAAGATCAACCAATTCCATGGTTATTCAAAATTGATTGAACCTCACTATTGACCACCTCTTTCCAAAATGCTGAATCAGAAGATGACATAGCTGCTTTTAAAGTTTGAGGCTCATTTTCGAGAAAGAATGTCACAAAATCTGGTCCAAAGGAACTGGAGGGTCTTCACTGGTGAATTCTCTGCATACCAAGCATGGTAAGACAAAAGAACACCTTTTGCTGCTATCCTTTAAAGTTGGCCCTAGAAAATTTCCCCAATTTTTTAGCTGGTGGCACAACAGTTCTGCTTGACGAGGCTCTTGTCGTTGTCGCAACAGTAGCAGAAGGATTTCCATTTCTCACTGCCAACAATAGAACAATTCAATTAATGGCAGAAAATAAAATATTAAACAGTACCGTAATTAAAACAGTATGTTTAATAAAAAAAATTCGAAGTTTTTATATACTGTTTCACAAGGAAACGATGAAGTTTTTATGTTCTTCAAATGCCGGTGAACTGCGAACCACTTAATGGTTGTAAATGACACTGAATTTATTTGTGCAGAAGAAGAAGAAGAAGAAGAAGAAGAAGAAGAAGAATTTCAGAACATTTCGTAAAAATATTCTGGGATCAAGGCATATTTATAGCCATTTCAGAACAGGCGAGAACGTTCAAAATATTTCGGGAAAAGAATTTAATATAATTGAAAAAAATAAACGAACCGAGTCATGTGGCGCACGGGTCGTGGGTTACTCTGGGTTGACTTTTCGATAATTAGTTAAATTAATTAATTAAATAATTGAAAGAAATTTTGTCCAAAAAGATTAATCAATCAATCTCTGACCGAAGCCGAAGCCGAGCGGGCAACGACGACGCGAAGCTTACCTTCTTTCCAACCCATTTAAGAAATGCTTTCTCAATATAAGCACATTCCTTTTCTTTCCACCACTATCGAGGGACAATTGCTCTTTCCAAAGAATGAGGAAACTCACTTTCCCTTCACATTTCGTCCCTCCATTTTCTATTCACCAACATTCGATCCCAATATATGCTTCTTCATTTATCTTCTCTTCCCATTCTTGGACTTGTAGAATTGTTAATTATTGCTGCTATTTCAATTTTTATACATGTGTTCTTTTCGTTTTGGATATGTATTGTATATTCGTTGTCCTTGCTACACGGTGCTCTCCTGAAAAAATGAATTATTTCAACGTTATCTTGCTCCTCGTCTACATGAGGATTTGTTTTTGATAAGGCTAAATACACAGTTTATCTAGATAGGTCTTTGTATTTAAAATTGTAACAGATTATATATTCTCGTATCTCGAGGATTCTCCAATGTATAACAAACTCCCTCATCTACCGCCATTGTACCTATTTATATAATTCTGTTGTACTTAATAAGAGAGGAAGCCTTTCACAATTCAATCTCGTCTCTTATATGGTATCAAGAGCCTTCTAAAAACTCACACGAGTTACTCCCTTATTTTTCAAGAATGGGTGATTCACATACTCACTCTTCAACCACCTCGTCTACTTCCCCCACTGTCACAATCAGTCATGGGAACATTGCTCAGCCATCCCAACTAATTTCATTCAATCCAGCATCCCAATTCCCCTCGAAATTGCAAGGAAGTTCCAACTACTGTACTTGGAAATCACAAGTCATAACTCTACTCTTTGGTTATGATCTTCTTGGGTATGTGGATGGGTCACTTCCCCCTCCATCTGTGCAACGCCAAGATGGAGCAAACAATGAATATCCCAACCCCGCATCCAAGCTTCGGCAGAGACAGGATAGCCTTGTCCACAATGCTATCATGGCCTCAGTCGATCCTACAATCGCTTCTCTTATTGCACATGCTGCTACTGCCAAACACGCCTGGGAAATTCTTCAAACTACTTATGCCAACAAATGCCAGTCACGTATCTTCAGCGTGCGTGACACTCTTGCTAATCTCAAACGAGACTCGCGCTCCATTAGTGAGTACATGAAGGATATTAAATCCATTTCGGATGATCTTGCACCCAGTGAATCACCTATCTCAAATGAGGAACTTGTCATTAAAATCCTAAGTGGTCTAGGATCTGAGTACAAAGAACTATCTGCTGCTATAAGGGCTCGAGATAACCCAATATCGTTTGAAGAGCTCTATGACAAATTGCTTGCGCATGAGATGTTTATTAAAAATTCAGAGCCAACGCTTGAAAACCCAATCATCACTGCCCAGTTTCATAAAAAATCAGCCAGCCCAAACTCAATGTCACGACCCAAATTCCATTATAGGTCGTGATGGCGCCCAACACCATTGTTAGGCGAGCCAACCCTAATTGACTAGTGAGTTCTTATTCATTTTAATAAACAAATTCCCACATTTTCTTAACTTAAATTTTAAACAGTCGAACATTAACAGATTTATAAGGCAAACGAATCGGGAAAGACTAAAGGAAGTCATCATAGTAGAAATACAACCCAAAAGTAATAGTCTACTAATGTGTGTGCCAGGAACTAGTGTCACAAGTATGAGGGCAACCAGTAGAATGTACAAAAGAATATAACTATCCTACTGCCTGAAATAGAATAGACAAATAACAAAAGAAGAGACTCCGGTATGCTACTGAACGGTTCGGAAGAGGGCAACTCACCGTGAGATCTCGATCAAGTATCAGGGATGCGCGCCGGACGGATAGCCAAATGTACCTGCCTCAGATCCTATACATTTAAGTAAAGAAGCATAGTATGAGTACATAACCAATATGTACCCAGTAAGTATCCAGTCTAACCTCGCAAAAGTAGTGACGAGGGGTCGACTTGACACTTACTAGGGTCAATAATAATATAATTCAAGTGTTATGCTAAGCATGGATAGCATGAATAAAAATGACAGATTAAGATAATGGAGAAGTAAGACATTCTTTCATAAACAACATGTCAAGTTTCAATCACATCTGGTAACAACTTACATTTCAAGCATTTAAGCAGTTTAAACCACGGGAAGTTCCAAATAAATAACATGCACACATTATGCCGAGGTCGTACAGCCCAGTCCAACATAATATTAAACTGTGCACTGCCAGAGGATCGAATGATGCGAACCATAGATGCATCTATTTACTACCGAGGCGATCGGCCCGATCTGCAAATAGCAATTTATTATCAAGTAAGCACACATCGCCCATTTATAGTCAAATAATTCATACAAGTTCTCAAGTAAGTGAGTATAGCTGTCAATATTTATTTACAAGTTTCTAGCATGACCTAAGTGATTTTAGTAACTGCAAGGATGCAAGCATTTGCACGTATAGCATGATACGAGTCCTAAATTACCTAGACAATTAGCATAATAGTAGCTACATACAGACTCTCATCGCCACGTACGTACGTAGTCCCTACAGGTAGTCACATACATTTATTTAATTCACCTATGGGGTTAATTTCCTCATAAAAGGTTAGAAATGAGACTTACCTCGTCCCAAAGCTCACTTCAAATTTCAAGAATGCGCTCAAACTCTCAAATCAGAGCCGAACGATCCAAAACTATTCAAATGGGGCAAGAACTAGTCAATATATGCTCAAGAGTTTATTTTCTAACTATTAAACTAATTTCTCAACTCTAAATACAAGGTTCCTAAAATTCACCCTCGGGCCCACGTGCCCGGATTCCTGAAATTTTCGAAGAAACTTGTTATCCATAACCTAAGGATCAAGAATATATGATTTTTACTTCATTCCATAACGTATTTCGTGGTTAAATCTTATTTTTATCAAAACCCTAGGTTTTACTCTAAACCCATGATTTTCTCTAATCTTTACATGTTAATCTACCCAAAATCCAAGTATTTAACTCACATATAGTAGGAATTACTTACCTCCAAAAGCTTGGCGAAAAACCCCTCTCAAGAGCTCTAAAATCGCCCAACCAATGAGTGGAAATGAGCCAAAAAATGGCTAACTCCCGCAATAAATGAAGGTCACTGCCTTCAGTGATTTCTGTATCTGCGGAAAAGTGTCCGCTTCTTCGGAACTCAACTGGGCCGCTTCTGCGGAAAGCCAACCGCTTTTGTGGTTTCGCTTCTGCGGAAAGGAGTCCGCTTTTGCGGTTTCTGGGCTGGCCACCCATGGCCGCATCTGCGATGGCTTACCCGCTTCTGCGGGCTCGCACCTGCGGCTGGCCAACCGCAGGTGCGGTTATGACAGAAACCTGGAGCTTCAGCTCCTTCTGACATTTTCAACTTAGCTCGAGCCTCGTTTGATTGACGCTTGGGGCCCCCGGAGCCCCGCCTGAACATACCGATAAGATTGAAATGATAAAATGGACTCGCTTGAACCCTCGGAACGCCGGAAACAACACTAAATCTAGGAATCATACCCTAAAACCAATTGATTCTAACTTATGAACTTCAAGTACTTCACTTTACTTCCAATGTGATGAAACACACTTATACTACTCGGATTGACACCAAATTTTGCGTGAAAGTCTTAAATGACATTACAGAACTATTCCCGATCTCAAAATTTTGTTCGGACCTCGATATCACAAAAACCTGCTCCAAACCAAATTTAAAGAGCTTCAAAAATCCTTAAGGACTCAACTATCACTATTTGGTGGCAAAATGCTCCCGGGTCATCCAAAACTTGATCCGGACATACGCCCAAGACTGAAATCATCATACGAACCTGTTGGAACCTTCAAATCCTGATTCCGAGATCGTTTACTCTAAATGTTGACCGAAGTCAAACTTGGCCTTTTAAGCTAACCTTAAGGAACCAAGTGTTCCGATTTCAACCAAAACTCTTCCAAATCCCAAACCAACCATCCCCGCAAGTCATAAATAAGTAAAAGCAAGTAGAGGAAGTCTTATTTAGTGGAACGGGGTTCTAAAAAGCAAAACGACCAGTCAGGTTGTTACATTCTCCACCTCTTACACAAATGTTCGTCCTCGAACGGGTTTAGATTTATACCTGGAGTGCTTAATAAGTGTGGATATCTGCTCCACATGTCCTCCTCGAACTCCCAGGTCGCCTCCTCGACTGGACATTTACTGCAGAAATCCTCTTAGATCTCAACTGGCGATCCTGTCTATCAACAATGGCAATTGGCTCCTCCTTATAACCCAAGCTCTCATCTAGATGAATAGTGCTGAAGTCTAACACATGCGACAAGTCGGCGTGGTAACTCTGGAGCATGGACACATGAAAAATCGGATGAACTCCTGATAGGCTGGGGGGTAAAGCAAGCTCATAGGCAACCTCCCCAACTCGCCTCAACACCTCAAATGGGCCTATAAACCTGGGGCTCAACTTGCCCTTAATCATCGGCAAGACTTTCAAGAGAACCTTCTCGCCGACCATGAATGACACATCCCGCGCCTTCTGATCCGCGTAACTCTTCTATCTGGACTGTGATGTGCGAAGTCTTTCTTGAATCAACTTTACCTTTTCCAAGGCATCTTTCACCAAGTCAGTACCATACAACTTAGCCTCGCCAGGCTCAAACCACCCAATAGGAGAACAACATCGAAGACCATACAAAGCTTGAAATGGAGCCATCTCGATGCTGGACTGATAACTGTTGTTGTAAGCAAACTCGGCCAAAGGCAAGAACTGATCCCACTGCCCTCCACAGTCAATCACATATGCTCTAAGCATGTCCTCCAGAATCTGAACTGTCCGCTTCGACTGCCCGACGATCTGCGGGTGGAATGCTGTGCTGAGCTTCACACGGGTCCCCAACGCACTCTGTATGGCTCTCCAGAAATTGGAAGTGAACTGAGGGCCTCTATCTGATATGATAGAAACAGGCACATCGTGCAACCGAACTATCTACCGAATATAGATCTGAGCCAACCTGATGTTTTATACTTCAATACCACACAAGAGGGGGGGGGTGATTTGTGTTGTACCCAATTTTCGATTAACTAAACTATAGAAGGACCTGGTTCTTCTATGTGTTCCAACTACTACTGTTTGCGGAATAAGAAGTAAAGAAAATAAAAACACAGAGATTTTTACATGGAAAACACCTGGCTCAAAAGGTGAAAAAACCACGACCTACTACTCAGTAGGATTTTCCCAAACTTCCACTAAAATTACTGAGCCAAAACCGTATTTACAAAACTCTTTGTAAACCTAAGGATTAACTCTAATCCCGTTGTGGCACACAGCCTCAACTGCTGTGACAACTTCAAGTTAACTCTAACTTGAATACTCTAAGTACCTAATACAATTGCTTCTATAAAAGCTGAAATGTACAATGTAAAATCACCTACTACAATTGAACTAGAATAAAAGATAGACACTTGAAACTGGTTCTTCTATCTTGCTCAAGTAACTTCAGGATTGCACGCTTGAATCACACATAAATTGCTTGCAAAATCGCCTTGCTCTTTTGCTCTCAATTTAAGTTTAACTTCTGCTTATGTGCATTGCCTGTAAAAGAGAACAACACTGATATTTAATGGATTAGTGATTAGAGATTAACTAGGATACTGATTCAACTCTTCTATCATAGAAGAGTTCTAGTTGATCTCATACTCTAACACTATCCTCTTTTTAAACTGTGTTCTCTTTACATAAGGAGTCTTTCTCTCCTAATCCAGTATGCAACTTTTTCGATCAGATCAGGAAATATTACTTCTGATAAGGTAGATTTATCTCCTTCACCTGCATCTCACATGTTTGGGTTGATCATGACTGTGTTTCACAAGATGGACCTGGTCCATGTCTGAGTTCTTTTGTCAGTCTTCAAAACTTCACCTGTTCTTGGGCCAACAAATTCTCCCTTTTTGATGATGACAAACTCTGTGCTTTTTACTTACTAGGATCCTGTAAAAACTCAGCTTAACCACCAATACAAAGTTTTTAGAAAATTCCTTATCATCAAGGACCAGGTTAATTAGGTTATAAATATCACTTATTCAAAATATGTAAAGCACAATCTCTTCCCCCTTTTGGCATCATCGAAAAGTTGCATACAAAGTGTGAGTCCCAGATTTTAATAAGTACTCATGGCCACTGGGGCAACTGCAAGTGCAATCATGGATTAATCATCAATAATCAAGTAAACATATTTAAACTACCAAGAAAAGATTAACATTAATCAAGAGCAAAAGACAGTAGATATCATTGATAGAAGATATGTTGCTACCACAATCCACAACCAGAAAACAAAAATATCCAAAACATGAGCAAAAAGAAAGAAAAATCCCTAATCCGGGTCACTGAAGGTACTAGACAGGTTCAGAAGATAAAGGCTAGAATTCCTAAGGCTTGGGGGAGCTAGAGGGTTGGTTTTGGGCTTGGAGAAGATTCAGCATATTGTGAAGAATTCCATCATTCTTCTCCTTTTCCTTAGCAAGTCAGTCCTGAGAGCATCCCTCTCAGATTCCACCTCTACCACACGAGCCTTTAGCCTAGCTATCTCAGCATCCTTGGCTTCACTTTCCTGAACAAGAGCCCTGACTTTACTGTTTATAGGAGTCTTCTTGGATGAACCAGGTTCATTTGGGATGGCATCGACTAAGTAGTCACAAGCAAGCAGAGTGTTAATGCCAAAGTAGTCCTTGCTTGAGGCCATTTCCCATTTCTTCAGAGGCACATTGCGCCTATTCAGAATTGTAGTCAGAATAAAGCCATAGGGGGTAGCATGAGCCTTGGAACCATTGATAACCCTGTCTAGTAGCTTGATGATGAATGCATGCTAGTTAATTTGCCCTCCACTTTCAAGGCACTCCATCAGAACTAAGTCCATATAGTTTGCAATATGCCTTCTCTCATGCCTGGGCAGTAGGCACTTGTTGACAAACTCAAAAATGACTTTGTGTTGTGGCTTCATTTCACTTTTGTGCACAAACTTGGCCTCATTCACTTCTTTAACATCACAGAATCTCCTAGTGATTTCAAGGGCAGAAGGAAGAGAATCCAGACTGGGCCATCTCTGTCTGGTGTAATCATCAATCACTCAGCAGGGATGTCTAGAATTTCTCCCAGTTTCTCTACATCAAATGTCACTTGAACTCCTTTGACTTTGCTAGTAACCCTGCCCTCTTTGACTTTAGCATTTGCCATGAATTCAATAATTTCATTTCTGGCCAATCTCCTTTCCATCTGAAGGACCATGTCCTTCCAGCCCTGAGCAGCTAAGGTGTCAACCAAGCGAACCATTCCTGGTTCCACCAAATCTTTCAGCAATCTACCCTTTAAAATTTTCCTTTTGCCAAACTTGGAAAGCTTGTCTTGTTCACCATCAGACTCGTTTTCTTCTTCACCACTCCATTGCTCATCTTCAGAAATTCGAACTTGTTTACTTTTCACTGCAGACCTTGTCCTCTTGGCTAATGAAGGTTCAGCAGCCTCAGATACAGAGGAAGACTTCTTGGAAGAAGTCTTGGGCTTTTTGGGCTTGGGGGTCTAAACCTTCACTGGTGCAATTTCTTCCTAATGGACCAGTTCCATCTCCTCAATTTCAACAGCTTCTGAGGACTCTGCAACCTTCCCTTTTCCTTTATTCATCCTTTTCTTCTTACTTTCAGCTAAGGCCTTTTGTAGATCAACCTCACTCTGTTTCACCCTGCTAGGGGTGTGCATTCAAATCGGTTTATCGATAAATCGAATCGATTATTTGTTATCGAAATCGAAATCGAAAAAATCGAAACCTTATTGAAACGATAACGATAAGCATATGTACAAATCGTAATCGATAAGTAATTATCGATAAGGGTCAAAATCGAATCGATAAAGCGAATGCACACCCATAGACTGTAGACATTTGTTAAATGAGTAATTACCTATTTGTGTAGATTAATATAACATACAGAATGTATATATATTCCGCTACTATTTTGAAAGCGGCTATACAATATTATTTTCCCTAATCTATACCCTTTCCTTTACCCTAAGTCCCTTACCCTATTATTTCCTCTACCACATTTAAGGAATGATCATATTTAAAGATCAAGGGAATGAAGTTCAAATTAATGGAAAACAGAATTAGCCGTGATGATGTGTTTTGTTTTGTTTTGTTTTTTTTATACCGTTGGAGTGTTGGTGGCATACATTTGATCCCTTACTTTTGTTTTGTTGCATGTGCTTGTTGACACAATTTTTATATTATAAATGGTGTTCGTCTTATTTTAGCTTTTTTTTGTCCATATTAGTTAGGCGGCTTTATAGCGATATACTTTCCGTGGAATCCCGCAAATTTTTTTATTAGTGTAATCGATAACCGAATCGATAAGCCCCCAAAATCGATAAATCGAAATCGAAAAAATCGAAACCTTATTGAAACGATAACGATAAGCATATGTACAAATCGATAATCGATAAGTAATTATCGATAAGGGTCAAAATCGAATCGATAAATCGAATGCACACCCCTACACCCTGCTTCTTGTGGCTCTTCCCTGTGGCAAAAGGGTTTTAGTAGGTGTTGGGGAGGAAGCCTTTCTTTTCTTAAAAGGTTTAGGAGCACTGGGGACTTTTGGTGTGGATGTTCTCCTTTTCTTTGGATCGTAACTGGCACCTACCTTTTTCAAAAGGTCTGCTAGGGTCGCTTCAACTGATGAACCAGGTTCATCTCCCTGTGAACTTAGATTAACTAACCCTTTAGCAGCTTCACCAGAACCACTTCCCCCTAACTTCTTGCCACTTTCTTCAACATTTTCTCGTACCACCCCACAAATAGCAGGTACAGACAAATCAGCAGTGGGTGAATGATCAACCACTCCTTTCCCTTTTCCCCTCTCTTCACCACTGTCACCCTCTTTTTTTTTCCAGATTTCCTTTTACCTCCACTCCTTCTTACCTCATGTAATTCCACATCCCTGATAGGCCCAACCAGAATAAACCTAGTTTCTAAATTCTCAGTCAAAGAAGAACTTACCTTAGAATGGGATTCTTGAGCCTTCTCAGAGTCAGATGACCCAGGTCCTTCCCCATCACTACCAGACTTGTACGACTCAGAATCAGAGTTAGATTCAGAGTCTTGGACCTGGCTTGCCTTTAATTTCTCATTCAATTTCTTTGAAAGAGCCCCAGAAGCTACTATTTTTCGAGCACGTATTTTTACCTTTCTCAGCCTGGGTTTGGGAGTTGTGCTAGGTGGAGGAGGGGTAGTTGAATCAGAGGGAGTGGCTGTAGAGGAGTTCCAGGGTTGTCTTGTGGGTTTGTCATTATCGCTGATTTCTTGAGAGAATTGGTGAGTTAGAACTTTGGAGAGGAAAGCAATTGAAAGTGAAGAAGAGTTTTTTTCACGGTTTAGTATTATGAAGATGGCAGGAGGTAATGATGCGTATTTAAAGAGAAATACACATTTAATGTATAACGGCAGCTTTAGCAGTAGTCAATTAGAGTCTAATCAACCTGAAATTTCAGGTTTGAATGAATGGTTAAGCTTCCCTCGATTTTAGGCAAATTTTGTGGTTTAGAGTTCTAATACGGACGGAACTGGTTCAAAACCAACGGATAGATTTTTCTAAGGAGTTTGAACAATTGTAGGACTTCTGCTCATGATTTAAATATTTATATTTCTAATTGTGCAGAGTATAGAAAACATACCTTAGCATTCAGATGAACCAACACTGATGAACCAGGTTCTTCATTTAGAATTCTCTTGACCATGCCTCAATTTACCATAATAGAGAAAATTTTGTAAGAGATCAGTGTGTCATATTAACACATGTCACAGGAGTATACTAATTACAGTATGAAGCTGAGTAAAAATTAATCTAGATATTTACACATGTTCAGATTTCCTAGCCAAATTTTTTTTTTATTTTTCAATTTTTTTTTCATTGTGCATTCTGAGCTGGTCCTATTAGGTGATTTTAATCATCCCTAATTCCAACTTGTTCCTTTCAAAGTTTTTTCTACTCAGTGCTTTAGTAAAGATGTCAGCAATTTATTTATCAGTAGCACAAAACTCTATGGTAATCAATCCTTTCTCATAGTTATCTCTTAAGAAGTGGTGTCTAACATCTATGTGTTTAGTCCTCTAATGATGAACAGGGTTCTTTGTCATGCTTATAGCACTAGTGTTATCACAAAATATAGGAATGCAACCAACTTCAATGCCAAAATCTATCAGCTACTGTTTGATCCATAGCAGTTGAGCACAACAAGAGGCAACAACAATATATTCAGCCTCAGCAGTGGATAAGGCCACTGAATTCTGCTTTTTAGTGGCCCATGATACAAGACATGAACCAAGAAAATGAGCCATACCTGAGGTGCTCTTCCTATCCACAAGGAAACCTGCATAATCAGCGTCAACATACCCTACTAGATTGAAATTACTACCTTTAGGGTACCAAAGACAGAGATCAGTAGTGCCTTTCAAATATCTCAGTATTCTTTTGACAGCAGTCAAGTGAGATTCCTTTGGGTTAGCCTGAAAACGAGCAAAAAGCCCTACACTGAAAACTATGTCAGGTCTGCTGGCAGTAAGATACAAAAGTGAACCAATCATACCCCTATACAACTTCTGATCAACAGATGAACTAGGTTCATCTATGTCTAATTTAGTGGCAGTTGCAATGGGAGTGTCTATTCCTTTGATTCATTCATTTTAAACTTTTTGATCAACTCTTTTGCATATTTCTACTGATGGATCATGGTTCCATTCGGGTTTTTTTTATCTATAAGCCTAAGAAAAAGTTAAGCTCACCCATCATACTCATTTCAAACTCACTCCCCATTAATTTGGCAAAATCTTTACTTAGTTTGTCAGTGGTTGCCCAAAAAATTATGTCATCAACATATATTTGTACCACAAGATGATCCTTACCTTTTTCCCTCAGGAATAGAGTACTGTCAATCTTACCTCTTTTGTAGCCATGTTCAAGCAGGAATTTGGACAATCATTCATACCATGCTCTAGGAGCCTGCTTGAGTCCATAGAGAGACTTGTCTAATTTGTACACATGTTCAGGACATTCCTTGCTCTCAAACCCTGGAAGTTGTTTAACAAACACTTCTTCTTTTAGATAGCCATTCAGGAAGGCACTTTTGACATCCATCTGATGAAGAGTGAATTCCATGTGTACTGCAAAGGCTATGAGGATTCTTATTGCCTCCAGTCTTGTAATTGGAGCAAAGGTCTCATCATAGTCTATACTCTCCTCTTGGCTATAACCCTAGACCACCAGTCTTGCCTTGTTCCTTGTAACTGTTCCATCTTCATCAAGCTTGTTTCTGAAGACCCATTTAGTGCCAATTACTGATCTGTCCTTGGGTCTTGGAACTAGGTGCCAAACTTGACTTCTCTCAAACTGATTGAGTTCATCTTGCATTGCATACCCAATCTGCATCCTGCAAAGCCTCAATAACATTTTTAGGTTCAATAAGAGATAAGAAAGCATTAAAAGCACACAGATTCTTTAATTGTGATCTAGTTTTAACTCCAGAGGTTTTATCAGTGATTATGTTCTCAACGGGATGAGAACTTTGATACTTGTAAGGTTTCACAACCAACTGATTTCTGCTTGATGTTTCTCCCATGTTCTGTTGCTGAGGAGCAGGATCATGAACATGTTCCTTTAGGGGATTGAGTTCAATTCCTCTTTGTTCAGTTCCCCTTGTCAGGTTGCCCTGGATGGAAGAACCTGTTCCATCACCTGTTCCTTCTTTTGGTGCAACTTTAGCTTGAGCTGAGACTTCACTCAAATCTTTTACCAGCCCAATAGCTTCATCTTCATGTTCCTGTCTCTCAGAAAGAATGTTGGTTTCATTAAAAACTACATGCACACTTTCTTCTACATACAAAGTTCTTTTATTGAACACTTTATAAGCCTTGCTATGTGAAGAATATCCCAAGAATACTCCCTCATCACTTCTGGGATCAAATTTACCTAGGGAGTCCTTTCCATTATTGTGCACAAGGAACTTGCATCCAAATGCCCTAAGATGGGGTATATTTGGTTTTCTCCCTTTAAGTAACTCATAGGGAGTCTTCTCTACAAGAGGTCTAGGCATGCATCTATTAATGATATAACATGCAGTATTTACAGCCTCTGCCTAGAAGCTATGGGGCAGTTTACTAAAAAGAAGCATAGTCCTAGATATATCTTCAAGAGTCCTATTCTTTCTTTCAACTACTCCATTTTGTTGAGGAGTCCTAGGGGCAGAAAAATTATGATCTATACCATGCTCATCACAAAATTCAGCAAACTTATCATTTTCAAATTCAGTTCCATGATCAGACCTGATTGATGCAAGTTGATTACCTAGTTGTTTGTGAGTTTTTCTAACAACGGCAGTAAACATGTCAAATGCTTCATTCTTAGATGTTAAAAATAGTACCCAGGTAAACCTAGAATAATCATCAACAAGTACAATCATATATTTCTTACCACCTCTGCTCAATGTTCTCATTGGACCACAGAGATCCATATGAACCAGTTCCATCGTCCTGGTTGTGCTTACCATTTTCTTGCTTTTAAAGGATGATCTTACCTGCTTCCCCCTTGCACGGGCCTCACAAACTTTGTCTTCCTTGAATTTGATGTTAGGTAACCCTACCACCAGGTCCTTGGAGACTAATTTGTTGAGTTGATTCAAACTTGCATGACCAAGTCTTTTGTGCCACAGGAGGGGATCATTGTCCAACACACTCAAGCAAGTGAATTCATTTTCATAAAGAGTGGACAAATCTACAATGTAAATATTGTTAACTCTTTTTCCCTGCAAAACAATCTTGTCAGTGGTAAGATTAATCACAGAGCATTTGGTAGAGGTAAATGCTACAAGGTTACCTCTGTCACATAGTTGTGATACACTTATTAAGCTATATTTTAGGCCATCTATCAAGTAGACATTCTCAATGGAATGTGAGTCTGTCTTACCTACCTTTCCAACCCCAATAATCTCACCTTTCTTCCCATTTCCAAAGGAGACATTACCTCCTTTTAAATCCTCAAGTGAAAGGAACTGGTTCTTGCTCCAGTCATATGTTTTGAGCAACCACTATCCATGTACCATATTTGGCTACTTCCCTTCACTTGGGCCTGGAAAAAGAAATCAGGGGTTAGTCTTAGGAACCCAAACTTGTTTGGGTCCCTTTCTATAGTCAAAGGGGTAAATTAAATTCCTTTTGGCCCACCCAGGTAGCCTATTTTTCTCTTGAACAAAGGTTTTGTTCTTTTGACTGGCCTTTTCTTTTGCATTACATTCATTTTTGTAATGACCAGTCTCGCCACAGTGTGTGCAGATTTTGTTTTCAGGGAGAGTGATGTACTTGCTTTTGGGGTCCCACTTAGGTGCTTGGGTCCCCTAGCCAAGTCATCTCTTGTTGCTACTGTGGTGTTCTTGTAGCCAGGATATTGCATCAGAAGCCTTATTCCATTTGCAAGTTCTGTCTAGTTCATGCTTTACCTTCCCTAGATCTTCCTTTAAGGTTCTTATCTGCTTATCCTTTTTGTACACCTCATCCTTCATCTTTCCTAGATTTTCTGCTAAGGTGAGATGTGTATGATCAGCTTTCTTCTTACCTGTTCCTAATTTCAGTTTTAAATTTTCAGACCTAAGTTCTAAGACACTGGTGTCAAGTTCAAGAACCTGGTTCTTCAACTCAGCATTTTTACTGTCACTCTCATTTGCCCTAGATTCTAAGTTTTTGCACTTGGCTTTTAAGATCACACACTCCCTAGACAACTGTTCCTTCTCATTGTTAATTATCTCAGACTCATCGATGAAGTCCAGCAATAGTTCAGATAACCTTTCTTTAGACAGAAGTTTAATCTTGTCTTTGAGATGAGTCACACTTACCTCTTGTTCATCATCTGATTCTCCGATAGCCATAAGTGCTTGTTCATCTCCAGCTTCATCTTCTGAATCTTCATCTGATGTCTCTCCCCAAGCAGCAACCATAGCCTTGGTTGATCCTTTGTTCTTTCTTGGTTGAACCTGTTCCTTCTTTCTGTTCCTTCGTTCAGCCCTTTCCTTCTTTCATTCAATTTCCCACTGGGGACAGTTCTTGATCATGTGATCAGTCTTGCCACATTTGTAGCAACCCTCGTGGGTCTGTTTCTTAGGAGCTCTTGGTTTGTTGAAGGTTGTACCTCTTGAAGAACCCTTTCCTCTCATCAGGTACTTTTTGAAATCCCTTGTGATCATGGCCACTACATCATCCTCTAGATCTTCACCTTCAGCTATTCTGAGAGCCAGACTCCTTTCCTTCTTGGGGGCATCCATTTTCATGGTTTGCCTTCTCAGTTCATAGGTAGTGAGATTTCCAATCAGTTCATCCATCTTGAGAGTAGCAATGTTCTTTGATTCCTGAATAGCAGTGATTTTGCTTTCCCAAGTTACTGGTAAGACCCTTGTCAAGATTTTCTCAACCTTGTCTTCTTCAAGGATAATTCTCCAAAGAGATTTAAGTTCATTTGTTAGTGTTGTGAACCTTGTATACATCTCCTAGATAGTTTCTCCTTCCTTCATGGTGAAATTCTCATGTTGAGAATATAGTAGTGTTCCTCTTGATCTCTTTACTTGAGGAGTTCCTTCATGAGCCACTTGTAAAGTGTCCCATATCTCCTTAGTAGTGGTGCAGCTTTGAATCCTGATGTACTCGTCTGGACCTAGTCCACACACAAGCCATTTCTTGGCCTTGGCATTCTTTTCCCATTTCTTCAAATCTTCAGCAGTGCAGTCAGCTCTTGTCTTTGGCACGTCCACTCCTTCAACATTCTTCTTTGTAGTAGCCAGGGGACCATCAGTGACTATGTCCCAGAGTTCATAGTCTTCTCCTATAATGTGATCTCTCATCCTGTTCTTCCACCAAGAATAGTACTGACCATTAAAGAGCGGGGGCCTAGCAGTGGATTGCCCTTCCCAGTTTCCAGGTGGTGCACTCATCTTGATCTTTTCCTAAGGTGTTGACCTCTTCAAGGATAACCCGCTCTAATACCAATTGATGTTTCAGACGTCAATACCACACAACAGGGGGGTGATTTGTGTGGTACCCAATTTTCGCTTAACTTAACTATAGAAGGACCTAGTTCTTCTATGTGTTCCAACTACTACTGTTTGCGGAATAATAAATAAAGAAAATATAGAACATAGAGATTTTTACGTGGAAAACACCTAGCTCAAAAGGTGAAAAAACCACAACCTACTGCTCAGTAGGATTTTCCCAAACTTCCACTAAAATCACTGAGCCAAAACAGCATTTACAAAACTCTTTGTAAACCTAAGGATTAACTCTAATCCCGTTGTGGCACACAACCTCAATTGTTGTGACAACTTCAAGTTATTTCTAACTTGAACACTCTAGGTACCTAATACAATTGCTTCTATGAAAGCTAAAAGGTACAATGTAAAATCACCTACTACAGTTGAACTAGAATAAAAGATAGACACTAGGAACTGGTTCTTCTATCTTGTTCGAGTAGCTTCAGAATTACACGCTTGAATCACACATAAATTGCTTGCACAATTGCCTTGCTCTTTTGCTCTCAATTTAAGTTTAACTTCTGCTTATGTGCGTTACCTGTAAAGGAGAACAACACTGATATTTAATGGGTTAGTAATTAGAGATTGACTGGGATATAAATACTACTCTTCTATCGTAGAAGAGTTCCAGTTGATCTCATACTCTAACACTATCCTCTTCCTAAACTGTGTTCTCTTCATGTAAGGAGTCTTTCTCTCCTTATCCAATATGCAACCTTTTCAATACGATCAGGAGATATTACTTCTGATAAGTTAGAATTATCTCCTTCACGTGCATCTCACATTTTTGGGTCGATCATGACTGTGCTGCACAAGATGGACCTGGTCCATGTCTGAGTTCTTTTGTCAGTCTTCAAAACTTTACCTGTTCTTGGGCCAACAATACCCATGTTCTGCATATTTACTTTGGGTCTACGGAATGGTATTACGGGAGATCCCCCTGCACATTTACGCTTAGGACTACGAGACGGTATCTCGGGAGACCCCCTATTGTTATCTCTATGTACTGAACTGTTATCTTCTGTGATTTTATTCCTGTTAAACTTCACCTTTTATTTTACTATGATATTTCATTCTGTCTTGCTTTTATTATATATATACCAGTAGGGCCTGACCTGACCTCGTTACTACTTGACCGAGGTTAGGCTTGGCACTTACTGGTAACCGTTGTGGTATGCTCATGCTCTTCCCTGCACATGTTTTTTGTGTGCAGATCCAGGTACCTCCTACCAGTCGCGTTCTTAGTTGTTCAGTTGCTGCTATTCCGGAGACTTTAAGGTACATCTGCCACGTCTGCAGACCTCGGAGTCCCCTTCTATCCTTTTTGATGTTTCTTTCCCCTTTAGTTATTCTAGTACAGATGTATAGAACAATTAGAGATTCGTAGAAGCTTATGGCTTACGGTTTTCCGGATCTTGGGAGTGTTATGTATCTGTCGAGAGTTGGTTATTATAAATGCAGTGGTGCATCACTTTTGCTTATTTAAAAAAACTTGCTAAATGTTAGCTGTTGATATGTTCTTTATATCATTTTTGCAAAGTGTTAGGCTTACCTAGTCGTAGAGACTAGGTGCCGTCACGACAATTCACGGAGGGTGAGTTTGTGTCATGACAAGTTTGTATCAAAGCTCTAGTTTCATAGGTGTCATGAGCCACAAGCGGTTTATTAAAGTCTAGCGGATCGGTACGAAGACGTCTGTACTTATCTTTGGGAGGCTATGTAACTGTTAGGAAAAATTTCACTTCTTTTGATTCCTTGTCTTGCGAAATTGTTGACATCAAAATTCTAAATTTCTGTCTTCTATTCTCTCACAAATGGTGAGGACACGTGTAGCCGGAGATGACCAGGCACCCGCGCCCCTGCTAAAGCCGCCAGAGGTCGGGGCCAGGGTAGAGGTCGAGGACGCCCACGGGGTGCAGCTAGAGCACCCGAGCGAGCTGCTACAGAGGAGCCACCAATAGCTCCAGTCGGAGCACAGGCACCTGAGACGCCTACTACTACTACACCAGCTCTTCAAGAGACCCTTGCACAGTTTCCTGAGCATGTTTGGTACTCTAGCTCAGGCAGGGTTGATTCCCCTTGCTCCAGCCACATCTTAGGCCGAAGGAGGAGCACAGACTCCCGTCGCCTGCACCCCAGAGCATCGGATTCAAGTTGATCAGATTCCAAAGGTTATACCGATACCACCTGTAGCCCCAGTTCAGCCCGAGGATAAGGCAGTCGTTTCAGAGGAGGAGCAACGTAGGCTCGAGAGGTACAAGAAGTACGACCCTCCTAAATTCAGTGGTCTAGCATCAGAGGATGCTCAGGGATTTCTGGAGGAGTGACACCGTATCTTCCGTACTATAGGCATAGCAAAGTCGAGTGGGGTTTCTTTCACGACATTTCATCTTAGAGAAGCAGCCTATCAGTGGTGGCATGCTTATGAGTTGGACAGTCCGGCTGAGGCAGCTTCACTTACTTGGACTCAGTTCTCGAACATATTTTTGAGAGAGTATGTCCCTCAAAGCCTTAGGGATGCATGGCGTGCGGAGCTTGAGCTGTTGCGCCAGGGTACTATGACTATTTCAGAGTATGCAGTCCGTTTCATTGACTTGGATAGAAATGCACTGGCCTTGGTTTCTACAGCTTGGGAGAAGATCCGCCGGTATATCGAGGGACTCCATCCCAGCATCAGGACTAGCATGGCCCGGGAGTTAGAGATGGATATCTCATATCCGCATGTTGTGAGTATTGCTAGGAGAGTGGAGGGCATGCTTGCTCGGGAGAGAGAGGAGAGGGAGGCCAAGAGGTCTCGAGAGTCTGGCCATTATTCTGGTGCTCGTTCCCCAGCGGTAGTTCGACATGGTAGAGGCTATGTGAGTCGCCCCGTTCATTCAGCTCTTTTAGCCGCCAGTGGTATTCCAGCTCCTCCTAGATCCCAGGAGTCTTATTATGCACCGCCAGTATCTAGTATGCCTCCTACACTAGGTGCTTTCAGCTGTCAGTCTAGCAGACCTAGCCTGAGTCAGCCACAACAGCCACGCCCTCCCATATCTTGTTTTGGGTGTAGCGGCACTCTCCATATGGTGAGGGATTGACCTAGACTTAAGAGGGGTGCACCTCTAGAGACTTCTCAGCCACAGCGTGCTCCACAGGGTTCCCAGGTTATGATTACAGCATCAGCTGCCACTGCACCCGCTCAGCCAGCTAGAGGTGGAGGTTGGGGAGGTAGAGGTCGCCTTAGAGGGAGAGGCCAGGCTAGATACTATGCCCTTCCTGCTCGTACAGATGCAGTTGCTTCCGATTCTGTCATTACGGGTATTGTTCGGGTTTGTCATAGAGATGCATCGGTTCTATTTGAGTTCCTTTATTTATGTTTCTACTCATGTGGAAGATTCTCATGTTGTGGACCGTGTGTATCAGTCATGTTTGTTTGCTCTTAATGTTTTGAGACCAGAGCTGATTTATTATTGCTCGGCATGGTAGACTTTGATATTATCTTGGGCATGGACTGGTTGTCACCCCAGTTCAGTTTGCACTTCAGGCTTCGCACAATATTTTAGGTGTTCATGGGTCTCAGAGTACCTGTACCGCACAGTTCCCACAACCACGTCAGCAGCGAGGTTGCTTTGAGTGTGGGGATACCAGCCATATGGTGAGAGATTGTCATAGATTCCGAACAAGTGTGTCACATCGGGGTATCCAGGCGAGTAGAGGGCGCCCAAGAGGGGCAGGCCCGGCCCATTGATGTGTTTCATATAGTAGGCTTGAGGCCACTGAGGTAAGTTGTAACGACCCGGCCGGTCGTTTTGAGAGTTATAGCCCCGATCCGCTATTAACTACTTCCCCCATATCTTTTCCTGCTATTGTGACTTGCCGGGAGATTTCGTTTTGGTTTTTAGAGTGTTTTGAGACACTTAGTCCCTAAACGGAGGCTTAAGCTTAGAATTTGGACCGTATCCAGAATTGTGTGAAGATGACTCCGAAATGGAGTTTGATCAATTCCGTTAGCTCTATTGGGTGATTTTGAGCTTAGGGGCGTGTCCGAATTGTGTTTTGGAGGTCCATAGCTTATTTAGGCTTGAAATGGCGAAAGTCGAATTTTTGGAGATTTTGAACGGCAGTGGAATTTTTGATATCGGGATCGGAATCTGATTCCAGAAGTTGGAGTTGGTCCTTAATGTTGAATATGACTTGTGTGCAAAATTTGGGGTCAATCAGACAAGGTTTAATAGGTTTCGGCATCAGTTGTAGAAATTTGAAGTTTCAAGTTCTTTAAGTTTGAATTGGAGGACGATTCATGATTTTAGCATTGTTTGATGTGATTTAAGGGCTTAACTAAGTTCGTATGGTGTTTTAGGATTTTTTGGTATGTTTGGTTGAGGTTCCAGGGGCCTCGGCTGAGTTTTGGGTGCTTAACGGATCATTTTTGGACTTTGGGAGTTGGCAGATTTTCTAGTGTTTTGTTGCAGACCATTCTTTCATCGCGTTCGCGAGAGAGGTCTCGCGTTCGCATAGGGCAGGGCATCTGGCAGGCCTGCTGGGTTTGTTCTTCGCGTTCGCGACATTGTTCCCGCATTCGCCAAGATATGGAACATTAAGGCTACGTGTTCGCGATAAGGACCTTGCGTTCACGTAGAGTCAACAGTCAGATGGGTTCCTTGCAAAATAGCCTACGCATCCGCGATGTGTGTCCCGCATTCACGTAGGGTCAGGCAATGTGAGCTTCGCGTTCGCGATAAGTGTTTTTAGGACTGAAGCAGCTTGTGCTTTGCGAACGCGAGGCTTTGACCACGTTCACGAAGAAGGAATTAACTGGGCAGATATAAAGTTTCAAAAACGAGGGTTTGGCAATTTTTATCAAAACTTGAGTTTGGGAGCTCTGACTTGGACGAGATTTTGAGGGATTTTCAGAGATAGCAATTGGGTAATGATTCTACACTTGATTTTGGTTATATCCCACTTATCTATCATTTAATTTCGAATTTGGGGTGAAAATTGGGGGAAATGGAAAGAAGCTCCACAAGATTTTGGGTTTTATTGCGATTTTGAGATCGAATTTGGATAATTTTGGTACGAGCGGACTCGTGAGTGAATGAGTGCTTATATTTTGTGACTTTTACCCGATTCCGAGACGTGGGCACAAGGAGGCTTTTTAGGGCGATTTTCCAATTTCTTGCTTTAGCTTTGATTTCATTAGCTAGATTAGTTCCTCGTAGTTATATTTATTTTATGTAATTGATTTTTGCTATATTTGGGCCACTCAGAGCGGGATATTCGTGGGAAAGGCATTGTGACTGATTGATTGAGCTTGGTTCGAGGTAACAAGCTTGCCTAACCTTGTGTGGGGAAACTCCCCTTAGGATTTGGTACTGTTTTTGATATGTGAGCGCCGTGTACGTGAGGTGACGAGTACGTACACGGGCTAATTGTTGTAAAAACCCAATTTCTGCTAAGTAATAACCTGTTTTCCTTCTTATTTGAGTTATATCTTCATGTGTAGTATCCTGTTAGCTTAGAATAGCATGTCTACTAGCCTTAATTATTTATCTGAACTTTGTGCAACATGTTTAGTGAATTTCCTGCTTTTTGTTGAATTAGACTTAGTCTAAAATGTAGGCTTTCTTTATGTAACTCTTGTTTCCGTTGGTTGAGCTGCATATTTACTTTGGGACTATGGAGCGGTATTCCGGGAGATCCCCCTGCACTGCATACTTACTTTGGAACTACGGAACGGTATTCCAGGAGATCCTCATGTCCTGTATATTTACTTTGGGACTACGGAACGATATTACAGGAGATCCCCCTACACATTTACGTTTAGGACTACGAGACGATATCTCGGGAGACCCCCTGTTGTTATCCCTGTGCACTGAGCTGTTATCTTCTATGATTTTATTCTTGTTAAACTTCAACTTTTATTTTACTATGATATTTCAATCTGTCTTGCTTTTATTATATATATACCAGTAGGGCTTGACCTGACCTCGTCACTACTCGACCGAGGTTAGGCTTGGTTCTTACTGGGTACCGTTGTGGTGTACTCATGCCCTTCCCTGCACATGTTGTTCGTGTGCAGATTTAGGTACCTCCTACCAGCCTCGTTCTTAGTTGTTCAGTTGCTGCCATTCCGGAGACTTCAAGGTACATCTGTCGCGTCCGCAGACCTCGGAGTCCTCTTCTATCCATTCGGATGTTGCTTCCCCTTTTATTTATTCTAGTACAGATGTATAGAATAGTTAGAGATTCGTAGAAGCTTGTGACTTATCGTGTTCCGGGTCTTGTATGTATCTGTCGTGAGTTGATTATTGTAAATGCTGAGCGGCATCTCTTTTGCTTATTTAAAAATACATGCTTAATGTTAGTTGTTGATTTCATGTTCTTTATTTTATTTCCGCAAAGTGTTAGGCTTACCTAGTCGTAGAGACTAGGTGCCGTCATGACAATTTACAGAGGGAGAATTTAGGTCGTGACATAAGTCTTGATACTTACTGGGTACCGCTGTGGTGTACTCATACTACACTTCTGCATATTTTTGTGCAGATCCGGGTATTTGATCGTTAGTAGCTGTGCGGATCGTTAATGTGGAGACTTAAGGTAAACATGCTGCTGCGTTCATAGGCTACAGAGTCACCTTTTTATTTTGAATTTACAATGTTCACTCTTATTTCGAGACAGTTGTATTTTTTAGGTTTTCTAGCAAGCTCTGTAGAGCTTATAACTTGTACTACCGGTTTTGGGGTTGTAAATTCTAAAGAGATTTCTATTTCAAATTATTAGATGTTATTAAAATATTTATGTTGTTTCATTAATGTTAGGCTTACCTAGTCCCTAAGACTAGGTGCTATCATGATACCAACGAAGGAAAATTTGGATCGTGACACCCAAAATGATGCCATGATATATTTATTATTATAAAAAAGACTAAATTCAAACTGAGAGTTAAGTATATGTCTCAATAAAATACCCAACTGAGAACGAAAATTATGTAATACCCACTATACTTAGTCTTGAGCCTCTAAGAATACTGAATTTCTATGCCCTCAAGGCATACCCTAAATACTGAAACAATATAAATCAAAACTAAGTACGAGTTCTAACCGAGAAAAGAAGCGGGGAAAAACTGAGCTGGAAGCCAGTCCTATCCTGCATTGCCGACAACGTGATCAGTATTATCTGCATCCATGAAAAACGGAAATAGGCCCTCAGGAGCTAAGTATCACGACAAGATACCCAACAAGTCTCATAGGCTACCTCCTAAAAAGGCGGAGGAGACCTTCTGGGATAAACATAAATGTGACGACCCAAAGGGTCATCACTTGTATTCCTACTCACTCCGTATCTCTGAGGCCGTGAAAACCTCACTTGGGGTTGCCTCGAATTTGTGTGCGCAGTCCGGGCGCGTAGCCGGAACGTATATATATGAATTTGTGAGAAAGATAATAAAAATTTTGATGTTTTAATTGATTAAGTTTGACTTCGGTCAACGTTTTGGGCAAACGGACCCAGACTCGTGATTCGACAGTCCCGGAGGGTCCGTAGGAAAATATGAGACTTGGGGGTGTGCCCGGAATCAAATTCCGAGGTTCCGAGTCCAAGGAAATGAATTAATGTGTGAAATTGTTTTCTGAAAATAATTAAAGAATTTGAAAGTGTTATTTGTTTAGAAGACTGTGCTGTTGGGCTCGTATTTTGGTTCCGACGCTCGGCACAAGTCTTAAATGTGATTTAAGCAATTGCTGTAA